>NW_025952956.1:417858-468861 GCF_021653875.1 Nematocida major
GCTGCTTCTTCTGAGCGAGGGCGTGGACGTGAACATTAGCGCGGAAAAAGGGCGGTTGGTGCTCTACAAAGACGCGCGCGCGAAGGAGGAGGTTTTCAACATAAGCCGCAAAGACAAGCGCACGAAGGCAATGCAAAAGGAGACGGCCCAGATAGTACGGTTTTTCAAGACGTACAAAAACATCGTGGAGCTTCCGACCACTCCAGAAGGTTTTGCAACCGGCGAGTTTCTAAACAGCACGCAGTTTCTGATCCAGGCGTACCTATCCAAGTATGTGCAGGGGAGAAAAAGCATGCTGGAACTTACAGGGTGCGCGCACAGCTTGCTGGTTGGCATGATGCGCGAAGAGCCCGTGTCCCCCAACGGCGGGGGCGCTGCATCCGACGCGTTCAAAAGGCTTTTCACGCCCGCGGAGGACGGAAGCAAGGCCCTTGAGTACTTCGAGCCGCTCAATACGTTGGCGTACACTCTTGGCATTGGAGCCAATTTTCCGTTCACTGAGCAGTGTTTGCTACCAGAATATAGGGGCGTTCCTTTGTACGACAGAGCGGCGAAAGCGTTCACAAAAGACACTTTTTCCAACTGCTGCGAGGCTGGGATTCTTTCGCTGGTCTGCTGTCTTGCGTACAACCCGGAAACCGGCAAATACGACATGGACGGGCTTCTAAAGGGCTGCCCGGATCCGGCTGCGGCGCAGGATCTGAGAGAGTTCTTTTCCAGCACTGCAATTGCTCCTAACAACAGCATTACACTAGATGTGCTGAAAGAGTGGACCAAAGTGGTGGCAGACCTTCCTTGCGGCAAAATAGCGTACAATCACAGTAAAAAAAACAACATTAAAACCGGGCTAGGAAACACCCTGTACGTTATTGCGCAGATAACAGGCCGCATGGAGGCCGAGGAGAAAGAGATAGACCGCCTTTTGAGCCAAGTGACCCCCGACTCCCCAATTACTATAGAAATGGAACTGGCTATTGAAGAGTATCTTAACACATTTTTTGTTTCGCTTTCGGTGAACAAGAACCTGAAAGTGCGTATGCAGAACCTCACCGGTATCTTTATGTATATCTCCAAGGAGTCAAAGCGCATAGATTTTTATGGGTCTATGCGTTTAGACTACTTCCATGGCGAGAAGAACACACCAATCTGGTTTGTTATGAAGCTCAGTGATGGCCACATGGCGTATTCTGCAAATTGCGGCACCGGGCTGACAGATGAAGACGTTTCGGTGCTAGAGGACGCCGTCATAAAATACAGAGAGGACAACACCTTTACTTCGTGCCTGCTTGCGCACTACATCGAAAGGAAAGTGCTTACAAAAGCGCCGGGGAGAAAGGAAATAGAGAATGACAAAAGGCTGTGGAGAATGCTGACTGACGCAGCAGAGTCCAGCCCCAGAAACCTGAACAGGCTGTTTCTGTACGGCCCCACGCTTACTATGCATGAAAGAAAGATAGCTGTATCATGCCTGGTCCTTTGTATGAAGAACCATGGAATCGAATGCAACATGCAGCACCCCATGGCCCGTCTCATCCACAACATTGTTGGCACCACTCCGAATCTACACACCTCCAGAAGCTGCAAAATGCTAGGCATCCTCGTATCTGCTGGGTTTTTTGATACGCTCTGCCCCAACATTCAACTGTCGGAAAACGCTAAGAATAGTGCTTTCGATGCGTTTCAAGCCTTGCTGCTTTTTTATCTTGAGGAAATCAATTTTTCTACCGACTGGTCGTTAGTTATACTGGATCATTTTAAAAACTATTCCAAAAAGAGAGCAGGCGGTTTGACGTTTAACCCCGCTATAAAGCTGGATGTAGATGTTGGAAGAATTTTGGTTGAATTTCTTAAGCAAAACACAGCAGAGCACGTTCGCTCGTTTTATGAGCTTATATACGAGGATGCACAAAACAAAAAAGCAGATGCAAAACGGGAGAATAGGGTAATCGGTTACCACTTTGACTCGTGTGTGGAGTCATTGAGAAACACATGGCTTCTTTGGTTCCTTAAGTATGCCATATTGAAAAAGCCGGACCAAGTCCAGCTTATCCACGACCTGTACAGCCTTGTTCCTTTAAAGCTGCAGCTAAACTATCCAGTCACATACTTTAAACCTCTTTTCAAAAAACATGAGGACACAGTATTGGAATACTTTAGAAAAAACGTTGACGCTCTTGTGAAAGTCGGCGGGCAGGAAAGGTTTAACACTGTGTACGCCGCCTTCGCGCCAGAAAATCAGTTTAATTATCTGCCCTAGTAAAGCCGGGCACATGCAGACTGCAGGGCACAAGCTAATTTTGCCAAATTTTCCGAAGCCTGGGCTTGCCAAAATGGAAGTGTGGAATTCGAGGTTATTGCATACACCTGCAACAGGCGTGCAACACACCCAAATAATAGCCCAAATGGCATTAATGGTTTGAAAAATAAACGCTTTTTAAAGATCCAAGTGCCATTCTACACCCAAGGGTGTGCTGGCATAGTAAGACAGCTGTCTCTCCCCAAAGAACATATCGGCTCTTTCGCGTTTAAAAGGGCAGTAGCCAATTCGTTCTGGTTCTGCTCTTAGCGAAGAAGTTGGCAAAACAAAGCCTCTAAAACTTTTTCTGAAATATTGAGCAAGCTACTAGTTTGAAATTATAATAGAATAGTTCAGCGCATCTCTGCCAGACACAACACACAGCACAGGCATCCACATGCCAGGGCGCAGGCATGCGCTAGCACCAGAGACAGCACTGTAAGCAGCGAGTTGCAGTGCACGCATTGTGATGATTTGAAACGCTGTCTTTGCCTATCCCCGGCCCGCTCGAATCTGCACACGCATAGGCGCAGGCCTGTTATATGACTGCTGTCAATCACACTTTACACAAAGGCCCGAAAAGCCAAATATGGGCAGCCATGTGTTAGAATATAAACAGTGCAGCGCGCCGCCACAGAATTTCTTAACCCTATAATATAATCTGAACATCGAAGTACCATAATTTATGAAAGCAGCATGCATGAGCAGGCTCCTTTTGCAAAGCAGGCTTTGGAAAACGCGCGCGCGCCTTGCCTTTTTTAGAAGGACGCACACAGTATGCCAAAACCCCCACAGCTGCTAGGGTCTGGGCCGGCATTTTTTGTCTTGAAGCCCATTATGGTGCATTCATGCAGAACTGCAAAAGAAGCGCAGACCGAGCACAGAAAGTTGTAATACTGGAATTGCTAAGTGAAACTGCAGCCTTTGTTTGTTAGGCTTGGCCTGCTTAAATAGACATTATTTAATCTATCCCTTAACATCTAAGGTATGCAGCCCCTTAAGTAGTCCATCTGAACAATAACCAATTACGAGCAACTAACTATGCTTTCATCATACATCATAGAAGAAAAAGAAAAACAAGCCAGCGCCAACTTTCTGTGTTTTGAGACAGCAGCTCCGGCAAAATCGCCCACATTAGTCTGCGCTGAGCGCTTTGTTTTGGTTTGAACTGGCTGTTCCTGCCTAGTGCCAAATTTCTGTTTATTTTTGGATTATACACATTCATAGTAGTTGCAATTCTTGAGGCTCCCGTTAAACCTAATGTGTGCTCTTGCCTGTATGCGCCGTAGCCTCCTCAGAAGCTTTCGGACGGACTGATTTCGCAGGCTTCGGGTTAAGCCTATGCCTGGGCTGGGCGTGTCGAGAAACGACCGCATTTTGTTTACAGAGGAATAGTCTATGTCCAGAATGCTCTTGCCATTTAGCGCATGCTCAAACTCGTGCTTTTTTTCTTTAGAGCGATGCGGAGGGCGATATATGCGCTTTTTGTACGATTTATAGTGCATTTTTCTTGGAGGCTCTTTCTTCTCGTCCAGCTCATCATACGGAGGAGGCTCTTTCTTCTCGTCCAGTGCTTCATACGGAGGCGGTGCATCCTCTTTTAGCGCTGTGTACGTGTAAGGAGGCGGTGCTTCTATGGCCGCATGCGCATGGCCCGTCTGCCCATACATGTACTTGCCTGTAGATAAAATGTGGGCCAAGTCGTTCTTTACGGAGTTTTCCTTTGTCATGTCGACTAAGTCTCTCAGCATCAGAAAAGCCCTTCGCATATCCGGCGTGCCATACATAAACCCCATGGAAGACCATTCCTCTCGGCACGGCTCCGCCGTGATGTATCCCATATAAGAATTGTTCAGGCAAATCGCCTGGTTGTGTTGCGGCTTTATGAAGAACCCGCCCTGCTGCCTTGGCACAAAAACCCACATGCTGCTGCACATTGGCTCATTTTGCGGAACAATCGAGCGCACCTTAAGATTACACAGCCCAAGGGCCTCTCCTTTTTCTGTCAAGATTTTGACGGGCAGCCTGTGCTCGATCGGGTTTTTGCTGTTCTGCGAAAAGTACTGAATTCGAAAATCCGGGCTTGGGTTTGTCTCGCCGTGCGACTTCATAAAAAAAATGGGCTCTTCGCGGTAGCTTTTCCACGTGAGAAAGCTGTCCGGCTCGCTATAGCTCCACACACTTATGCCTTCTGTCCTTTCCTGCAGCGGCATTGCATGTATGGCGTATACCATCGCCATTGCATGCATGGCGCACGCCATTGTCTTTCCAAAGCCTGTGCTCATACAATGATAACTCGAAACAAACTTGATTTTCTGAAAATGAAACAGGAAAAAAATCACTCAATCACAGCGAAGCAGTGAGAGCCAATTTTTGGTGTCAGCCAGAAGCATGCATTTTCCGCGCGCCACAGGCTTCCTTAAGAAACAGCCCAAAATTCAAATGTGTCCAACTGCCGTCCGCTTTATTCTATTCTCAGAAGTTTAGGCTCTTGGCATGCTGTGCAGGTCTCCAAAAACAAAAGGCTGGGGTTCTCTACTGCCTGCTTATGATGCGCAGGACACGAAGAGTTTTCCGCAAATACGGGAATGCGCAGAAATCCAATGTGTTTATTATTGGCGATGTGAGGCCTGGCGGAACGGTTTGAGGTGCTTATATCGCTCTAGCATAGTCTTGCACAGTTGGGTTGTTTGGGCTTAAATGCCTTGGGTACATGCTTACTGTGCTTGGGTCTCTGCTGCTAGACAGGAGACTTCGCGCATTTGGTGAGTGTATATCATTCGGGCCGTTTGGGCTTTTCAGAAGTGAGTTCTGCCTCCACGGCTGGTTCGACAGCGGCGCGCCACGGGGAACCAGCGGCTGCGTATACGGGCTTATGCCAGGACTGGCTGCATATCCAGGGCTGTCTACTCCACGCGCAGCATATGGATCTGAGTAGTTCGAGTTGAGCGACACCAGCTCAGGAACAGAACTGCGCCTGTCAGGAGATGAGAGCGGGTTTAAAGTGTTTCCGTTTGGCGGGAACGGGCCTGGGGAGGGTTTTTCGGATGCTGTGGAGCCCTGCATGCTAGAAAAGCCGTCCTGCATTGGCCGGTGCATGGCAATTTGGTCTAGTCTGTCAATGTCTGTTGCTTCTCCCGGCACAACGCTCCCTGTGGTTATGATCTGCTGGATGTGCGAGACAGACCTTACCAGCGCAAGCACCAGAAGCCTCAGGTTATCAATCTTCTGATCCATTCTATCAAGCATTTCGAATATTTTGTTTTCTGCGGGCGAGCCTGGCTTTATTTTGCCAGTCCCGCTTGCGGAGGACTGCTCTTCAGCTGAAAGCTGGATTCTTCGGATTATGAACTTTTGCTCAGGCTTTTCGGGCTTGCACAGGGACAGCTTCAGGTTAGACCCTAGCACAGTGTTGGTAGGCCCGTCTTTTCGGGTGATGGACTCGAGCGGAACCAGAGTAAGGCACATGTTTGGGCTGTCCATGGAGTATATCACGTGGTAGTCTCCCTGTGTCATAAGAGTAAGATGCCATAGCTGGGTTTCTATGTTATTCTGCTGCCTTGGCTCCATTGTAATGAACTTGTCCTTGAAACCGGTCATGTAGTTTCCTGCTTTGTTTTGGAATGTGAATATTTGCTTTTCCTTCTCTAGCTCGCTGCTTTCCTTGGCGCTTTCGTAGAGGTTGGACTTGTCTTCCATGATGAACGTCATGCTGTCCAGGTCGATGGGCTGGTGCACGTCTGTGTTTTGCGAGTACTTTTCCGTTGGCTCTCTAGGGTTGGAAATGTACTTCTGCAGCTTAAAGTTCACAGCAGATATGTACATGCTGTTCTTGTAGATTTCCGGCTCTATTATAATTCTGGAGTGGGCCGCCAGCGCCGTTGAGGCCGCTAGAAGGCCGAGAATGGAAAGCCTGTGCATGTGTGTCTTCCATTTCATTTGATTTACGTGTTTATGTGGCGCCCACTTTAGTATAACTACTTTCAAACATAAGTTTCACTTTTAAAACATTGTGCAAGAAGGCAAACCACACTTCTGCACACGCACCCTATCAAAGCTCCGCCAATCCCGAACCAAAACACCTGAAAAACAATGCACACATCCAAAATCACTAACGGAAAGCAATGGCCACGTGCCACAAGCACGCTCTGTGCCCAGTTTTGAGGACAAGCACAGAGATACGCTTCCCTTCGCGCTTCCGAGTGCGCACCCTGCAGCTTTACTGTGCTGCCCTAGAAATGCAGCGCGCGGCGACTTTGCACGCAGATTCGAGCCCAAGCTGGCTCCCAATGCAAAAATAATCGCTTTTTGTTTTTCTCTTGCTGTGCATAAAAGAAGAAAAAAGTGCCTGCGTCTGCAAATTTCATGAAAATTGCGCCAAAGCAAGACAGGCCGCACACACAGCATATTCCTCAAAATCATGCAGGCGCCTACATTTTTTAAATATTTTCTGCCTATGTTAGTATTTGAACAGCTTCAGCGACTTCAAGTATAATAAAACATTTATTGCAGATACAATTATCATTTACAAGCACACGCAAACATCTAATATGTGCAGTTAGAATCTTCTACTTAAAGGAGGGTGGTGCTAGTAGTCGTATGGAGTGTGTCTTTTGGTAAGTGAACCGGGGTATTCTCTGTGCCTTGGGTGCGGCGCATGGTCGTAGTCGTCGTATCTGTCTCTTGAGTGGCGCCTTTCCTCGGGAATGTGTTCGCCATGTCTGTGCAGGCGCCCCTCGGAAGTGCCCACAGGGTAGCATTCAAGAGTTCTTCCTTCTTTGTCTCTCTTCAAAGAGGGCCTCCGGGATCTGTATGGATAGTCTCTGTCCTCTTCTGGGTCTATGCAGTACTCGTTTCTTTGCGGGCGCCTTCTTCTGTCTGAATGGTAGCCTCTTTCAGGGTAGCCGTCGTCCAGCGACCTTCGTCTTCTGGGGCCGTGGCCCATATGCCCTCTACTCGGGCGGTCTCTATGCCCTCTGTCAGAATAGTGCCCTCTTTCGGGATAATCTCTGTCGTGTGGATGGCCTCTGTCAGAATAGTGGCCTCTTTCGGGATAATCTCTGTCGTGTGGGTGACCTCTGTCGTGATAGCCATCGTCTGGCGGTCCGTGCCTTCTTTGGTCGTGGCGCATGTGCCCTCTGCCTCCATACGAGGAATCTCCAAATCCTGGGGCCCCCTGCATTCCGGCCTGTTGCACGTGCTTCATAATCATGTCCTGCAGCTGCTGCGGGCTCATGTTTGACATGGAATCTGACGTTTGCCCGCACAGGCCCAGTTCGCTGAATGTTTCATTGCAGAAAGACTTCAGAGTTTTAACTATGTCTTTAAGGCTTTCAATGTTGTTTCCTAAGTCTCGAAGGTTTATCACGTGCCGGCCTACTGCGCCAGGTCTTCCACCAATAAGCCCGTTAAGGCCGTTTCCCCACCCGGGCCCATTGTTCATTCCGCCGCCGTTTCCATTGTTACCCCAGCCATTTCCATTTCCTCCGCCGCTGCCCCAGCCGTTACCATGGCCATTTCCATTGTTACTCCAACCATTTCCATTTCCATTGCCCCAACCATTTCCATGGCCGTTTCCATTTCCCCAGCCATTGCCATTATTGCCCCAGCCATTTCCATTTCCGTTGTGGCCCCAGCCGTTGCCGTTGCCATTGCCCCAACCGTTTCCATTGCCATTTCCATTGTTACTCCAACCATTTCCGTTTCCATTGCCCCAGCCGTTTCCATGGCCGTTTCCGTTGTTATTCCAACCATTTCCATTGTTACCCCAGCCGTTTCCGTTTCCATTGTTACTCCAACCATTTCCGTTGCCATGTCCACCCATCCAGGGCTGATTATTTGGCCCGGAAAGGCCGTCGTGCGGGTCTCTTGGCCCATTCCAGGGCTGTCTGTTATAGTCCCAAGAGGGGCTTGTCCCGTGCGGGTTCTGCCAATATCCTCCATTTCCATATCCGTCTAAGCCGTCGCCTCTGTTGTTATTTCTGTCGCTTTCGCTGGGGTCTGCTCCTGCGGACCCGTCTGTCATCCAAGAAGGAAGATTTCCCCCGCCCCCGCTTCTCATTTCGTACTCCAGAAGCTGGCCGGGCGACAGATAGAGCGCCTTGTACGGATCGTCTGCAACTTCAATCATGTCAAATCGGTGCTCTACTGTGCTGTTTCCGCACGACTCCAGCTTCAGCACACCGTTGTCCGTTGACCTGACCAGGCACGAGCCGGAGTCGCTGTCTTTGATTTTGTACCCATTCACGAACGGCTTAATTCTCCACGTGAGAGTGTAGGAGCTTGTGTTTGTGTCTGCGTTGCACGCTCTTATCATGTAGTCGCTTTTGCTTGCGCACAGAATCTTCTGTCTTTTGTTTTTCAGCGAGGCCGGCTGGCTGCCTGGCTTTATGAGTATTTTATACTCGTTTTCGCCCGAGGTCTTTGAAAGCACCATAATGGCATTTATGTGCTGCTTGTTCTTCTTTATGGCCTGCAGGTTCAGCAGGCGCACGCCTGTCACATGGTGATCGTATATGAGCCTGTACGTTGGCTGCGAAGTGTTGTATATCGTCACCTCTTTGTTGTTTAGGGTGCTCAAATAGTTTCCGTCTGGGTATGTTTCTCCCGTGCTTGATGATATTCCCAGGAACCTCAAGAAGCTTGCCCATTTCATGGAAAATGGATTGTCCGCCTCTATATATCCTCCTACGCTGTTTTACTGTGGATAAGACTATTTTCATTACTGATATGCGCCTATTCGTCTATTTCGTGTTTTAGATTGTGTTTGTTTTGCAGCTTTTGCGCGTCCGCAAATAGTTCCATCTTCGATTTGGCTCGTTTCACCCGGAGATGTCACGCTCTGAAGCCCTCGCTGCGCAGCCTCTTTCAACACTTTCTGTGCATAGACAGGCCCTCTGCTTCTCGCCTTTTACGACTCCTGTTCTGGCGCTTGTTTGGTCGGGCGCTCTATCTCCGCTCCGATGCGACCAGAAGAGTCGGTGTGAGCTGGTCGCCCCACTTTTTTATCTCCTTCATCTCCTCCGGGCTCTTGCAGTGCTTCAGGTATCCATTCCACACGAGGTTTTTTAGGCCTGCACGCTCCGAGATCTTTCTTTTGACCCGGGTCGCGAACCCAGAGGCCGTTTCGCCCTTTTCAATTTCCACGGGGGCCATCCACCAGACAGAGACCTCTGTGCGCCATCTTGTTATAAGGTATATGAAGTGCTTGCTGAACGTCTGCTTCCGCGTGTTCCAGTACGGGTCTCCCAGCTTCTTATTGTACTTTATTGCGGCCGGATACACCTTCACGCCCAAGTCGAATGCGCCCTTTTGAAACATTACTGTGTACTCGTTGTTGACGCACGTGCCCTCTGGAAAGACAATTATGGATGCCTTTTGGGTCATTTCTCGGATGCCCTCTTTCACCTCTCGGCGGTTCGCCTTTATGTTTCTCTCAAACTGCACGGACCCGCTTACAAGCTTCAACAGCATCGACATAAAGCCTCCCTGCCGCTGCGCAATCACCGAGTGCGAGAACCGGTGGCTGCTAAGAATCAAATAGTCCATGTACGTCGTGTGGTTGGAAACGTATATGTGCGGAATGCAGGGCCGGTTCTTTATCCCGTGGTGCTGCACGCGTATCCCCATGGCAAACAGCAAGAGCTTGCACCCCACCGTGACCAATTTGTTGCTTCCAAACCCCCGAAACACGCCGCGAGACAGTATTATCAGCACGGAAAAGAGAAGCAGTATAAACAGAGTGGCAGGCAGCCGCAGAGGAAGAATCAGCCCATATCTGCATATAAGACTCATTGTGTATGAAAACGTAAATTCGGGTTTTGTTTCATTTTGCTGGAAGCACAGCGAAAATTCGTCCCGGATCAGAGCTTTCCCTGCTAGAGCAGTGCAGTACAAAATATCCCGCAGTATTGGAAGCGCTTTCTTTTTCTTTCTGTTTGCCTGGTTTACCGTGTCCTCTTTTTTCATAAATAAATTTTAATGCCTCTATTTATGCTTCTCTTTAATAAATGTGTGTAATTTGCGCTTGCTTTTTCTTATGCGCATGGGGCTTGTGGTTCTAGAGATTTTTTTTGAGCTTATGTGGCACATCGTCAGCTTCTTATTTGCCCTGTGGATGACATACGCTGCGAGAGAGCTATTTTTGGACTATATTTCTCCGAGGTGGCGGCTTTCGGAAATTTCCACCATGCTTCCGCCGACGTGCTATATACGCCCCCCAGCGAAAAGGTCGTACGAGCAGTGAGCTTGTCTTCTTCAGGGTGCTTCGGCTGCGCAAGACAGGGCTGTTTGAAAGCACGGTTTTGTGTTTGGGCGCTGTCTAGCCGCTATTTGGGAAGAGCATGCGAAAATGCGAAAAACATTGGCTTGGCCTATTTCAGCAGGCGCTCTGGGCGGGCGGCGCCTTCATATGATCATTCTCTTTCTGTCTTCTTTCGCCTTTTTCCCCCATCCTGTTTTTATGTAGACCAGCTCTATCAGCAAGAGAATAAGGTATATACCTATAACCGCCAGGCGTATTCCCACTTCCAATATTCTGTACGCGTTTTCTAAGCCCTGTTCTGAGGGTGTTTCGTAGTTCCTGCTTGAAAGAAGGTCTGGAAAGGCTTTTTTTCCTACGTAGTAAGCTAGAATGAAAGAGGTCATTAAAATTGTGCCGATCTGTATTAAAACATTGTTTCCCTTCATTTGCTTAATAACATTGAGGACTATAAGAATCGCGTACATGGCGCCTACAGTCAGGGTGATCCACAGGTATGCTCCCTGCATGTACATGTATATGAAATACGAGACAAAGAACTGTATGTTTAGCTTGAAGAATGTGGAGGTCGATCTTTCTATGGCCTTCCGCGTGTTATAGCTGGCGCCGTACGACTTGTAGTAGAACCACCCGATTTCCGCGCGCAGCTCGTTTGTGAAGCAGATGATTCCCACGACAACGCATCCGCACAGCACCAACAGCACCGTGGAGGAAATGTACATAGCCGAGAACAGCTCGATCGACATCCTGAAGGACACAATCATCTGCAGCACGGAGAGAATGCTTGCAAAAATTGTTGAGAACATAACCTGAAAAATGTCCCTCTCCAAAAGCCCCTGAATTGCAATAAGGGCGTACGATGAAATAAAGTTGGCGTGGCAAACTATGGTTATTCCAGACTCGTACTCGTGTATGTAAAAGTCACTATCAGGGTCTGTAAAAAAAATTAGAAAAAGCGAACATATGTGAGCAATGCATATAACTCCAATAACCAAAATAAGAGAAATCAGTTTTCTTGAAATCACTCGTCTTGTTGTGTATAGGTTTACTCCGGCATTCTCCATATGCATCAAATGAAATAAACACAGCAAATAATTGCAAAATTAATTCGAGCTGGCTTGCGCAAATGCACAGCCCGCCTCCCCAGCTGCCCTGTCCCGAAAAGGGCGCCCTTCTCTGCAAGGCGGCCTGAAGTATGTTCTTTGGGAATGCCTCCGGCTTGGTCTAGCGCGGTTTTAGCACGATAAAAGCCTAAAGGCGCGCCAACATGGGGCATTTGCCCGCATTTTCCAGGACCTCGCGGCGCCTTTAACTGAGTCTTTTCCAGAGCCTCCCTGTACAGCCCACGCCAGGAAGCAAAACTTTACCGGCACATGCGCCTGGGTGCTTCCTCCTGCCACGTGATTTTTCAGGGTCTTCTGCAAATTAGGCCTCTCCCGCTTTCTGGGGCACTCAGGGCTTTCTATGGCTATTTAAATTTTATTTTCTTGCTTTTAATTTTAGGCTAAATGACGCATGGATATAAGAACAGCGGAAGAGGAACACAATCTGAGCGAGAAACCAGAGCCAGTAATGCAATCGAGCTGAGAACCCAAAAAAGAGACGGCATGCTTCAGAAAAGAAGAACCATGACCTCATCTGGAGAAACAAACAGCAGCAAGCTGAGCATACTTGCAGAGAAAATCAACTCAAAAAACCCAGAAGACATTGTCCAGGGAGTGACCGAGTTTCGAAGGCTTCTCAGCGCAGCCAAGTGCCCGCCAATTGACTTTGTTGTTATGAACGGCCTTACCCCGACTTTTTCCAAGCTCATAAACCCAGAAAACCCCATTTACACGACAATGCCCGAGGAGACTGCTGTAAGAATAATACACGAGGCTGCCTGGGTGGTCACAAACATAGCCTCTGGAAGCACTGAGCAGACGATGGCAGCCGTCAAGGCAGGCGCTGTTCCCAATTTAGTGAAACTTCTTTACTTGGACAACATGCAGCTGCAGGACCAGGCCGTCTGGGGAATCAGCAACATATCTGGAGACTGCGAGACAGGAAGAGATGCCTGCATTGATGCGGGCGCAGTTGGGCCCGTAATAAAGCTGGTGGAAATGGAGCTTGGAAAAGTGGGGGAAATAAACATCCCTTTTCTGAGAAACCTCACGTGGGCATTCAGCAACTTAAACCGAGGAAGGAACCCGCCGCCGTACATAAAACACACGGAAATGTGCTTGCCTGTCATAATAAAGCTTATAGAGGTAAATGACACTGAAACCATGGTAGACGCGTACTGGGCACTCAGCTACATGTGCGACGCAGGAATAGCGCAAGCCGACATGATCATTTCCACCGGAGTCCTGGCCAGCTGTGCACACAAGCTTGCAGCTTACAATCACACAGCCCAGCAGGGAGACACCATGCAGCTGCACCTGAAAGAGCCCATTCTCTCGCCGATCATACGGATCCTTGGAAACATTGCAACGTACGATGAGAAACAGACAGACTACATTGTAAACCTGGGCACAGTGCAGATACTCCGAGAGCTGTTTACGCTGCCTTTTGAGAACAAGCGGTCCTCCAAGATAAAGAGAGAAATATGCTGGGTCATTTCTAACATAACAGCAGGAACCCCGTCCCAGGTGCAGGAGGTCATAAAGCACGGATTCCTTGACATTCTTGTAAACACCATGAAAACAGCCGACATGCAGATGCGAGTAGAGGCGTGCTGGGCCATATGCAATGCCGTGGTCCAGCTGAACGAGGCTGTTTCGTACGCAAAAGAGGTTGGCGAGGCAGGCGCCATAATGGCTTTCTCCAAGTTTTTGCCCTCCATCATGAACGACGCAAAACTGGTCGCTGTCGTTTTGGACGCAATCCACAGCCTCCTCGCGTGGGGAGAGAGCGACTCCGTGGGCGGCGAGAATATGATCGCAACAGAAATTGAAAGCTGCGACTTGCTCGAGCACATTGAGGAGCTGCAGTCGGCAACAAGCTACTCAGTCGCGAGCAGGGCTGAGGAAATCATCAGAAAGTACTTCGAGGGCCAGTAAGTAATAAATAGACATAGTGCTCCGGAAGTGCCGTGTTTGGGCGCAGCAGCAAATAAAATCAGCGCGGCACAGGATAGCACGTTTTTGCTGCTCCCCGCGGGTCTGCACGCGCTTTCTGCAGTCTGTTATTCCGCGTGCACAGGTCAAAAAAATAAACCCTTCAAAATCTGCTATTTTGGAGAGTTTGTTCCAGAATGAGGCAGAAGGTGCAAGATCGAGCCCTTGCGGAAGAGCCCGCATAAACGCAGCCTCTTTGCCCTACAGCAAGCGAGCACGGAAGCCAGAGGGCGTCTTGGGCCAGCGCTTTTGCGAAGAATGGAGTATGGCTGGGACAGCCGCATAGCAGCAGACGATTAAGCACTTGCGTGTCTGTGCAGGCTGAAATGAATAAAACAGTGTTTCGAATAGCTTGAATGCCCGCACTGCAGATTCTGCTTGAGAACAGCGCAGGAGCGAAGACCCAATTAAGCGCGCGTTTAAGCAGGCGGAGCGTGAGACAGACGTCATTTGGTCGCATTGTTTCTCTGCTAAGCCCGAATCGCGCGTATTTCTATTTATGCGCAGAGACTTCTGCAGAACTTTTATTTTTATGGGAAAGAAATGGGGCACACAAGACTCGCTCCCCTCCAGAGCCAGAGCCATAACAAAGCGAATCATAGAGCAAGCACTGAACGTTGAGAATCCCCTCAATCCGCAGAACGGCAGCTATTTCTGGGTTTCTGAGCTGATAAAAAAAGAGCCCACAAGCACCCTCCGGAGAGACCTCCAGCAGCACATTTCCAAGCAAATAAGCGCATGGTACGAGAAGCAAATGTGCAAAAGCAGAAACCAAAAAGTGTCCATTTTCTACATGCAAATAATGTATTTTCTCTATGCAATACAGTTTGACACGGACATGTGTGCAGCCCCAGAGGAAAGTTCGCTCTTGAAGGTGGAGATGTCGTATGCTACTCTGGTGTCGCTGGCCAGCAATAACATCCCAAAGGAAATCGAGGAAATTCTGGCGTATTTAATATACAAGAAAGACCTTCGAATAATCATGAAGTGGGACGAGTATGTGCACATGTCTAGCCCGGAAATACGCAAGGCCGAGGAGATTTTGGATAAATACTTCAGCGCAGTCCCCTCAAAGAAAACGAAGGAGGCACTTCAAAAGTACACGCAGGCGGTGAACGCGTACCTCGTCATGCAGTCTATTCTGAAGTAGTGGAAACGATCGGCTGGCGCGCGCTGCTCCACACTGTAACAAAACACACACTATTTGCAGCGAATACGCGCCAAATGCACACCTTTGGGGTAAGCTCCCACGAAAAGCCAAAAGCCCAGGAAATTAACGGGCGGGCACTTCTTCTGGCCGAATAATAGCCCGAATGCGCACAGATAAATTCGTGCATTCCAAAAGGGCGTAAAAAGCCCAGTCTACGTATATAGCAAGTCGGAACTGATCAATTCCGCGCCTCCCGGGACAGGCTTCTACAGTATTTGTGCTGCCCACAAATTTGCGCGATAAGATCAGTTGGAAACGTGAGAAAGACGGCAGTTCCGATCCCGTGCTGGTGCCAGCCTTTTTGTACAGTTTTAGTTTTAATGACAAAAAGCAGCCAGAATCCCACAGAAAGAAGCGAGCTCTGGCATTATAAAAATATTTTTTTTAAGTAGGATAAATGAAAACTGATTTTGTAATAGTGCTTGCGCTGTTTATGTCTTGCATAAATGCAAGAATTTGCCTTGATGATCTGATAGGTATACAAAAGACTGAAGTAGATGCTGGACTAATTATAAATCCAAAGGGCCCACTAAACATGCTGCGCGGATACATATACTCTGATCTGGGGTACACCTATAACAAGAGGTTTCTTTCCCCGGAAATAGAAACAAGCTATTCTCTGTCCTGGGGTGCCGGCGCGCCCCAGTACACAAGAAGTGCAACGAAAGACCGCGCATACTCTTCGAATGAATTCGCAGAGTTGGCCATTTTAGAGCCCAGGACCTATAGCCAGAAGTACCACACCGCGCTTATAAAGATGTTTCCCTCCGTGGACGGATCTTCTCTGTCGATTCATGTCGCGAAAAAGGACTCTTTTATTCGGGTCCTTCAAGACATCTGCACTAAAGAGCAGGCCCGTACAGTTCTTGCGTCTTTTCTTCTGCTGTCCGAGGGCGTAAAAGTCCCCATTCTTGCGTCGAAAAAGAAAATTGTGCTGTGGAAGGACACACAGAGCGAGAATCTGTACAAGGAGGCGCCGAAGTACAAGAAACAGGATATTATCGACGAGCTGGCCGTCCTTAACATTAGCCTAAAAGTGGGAAGCAGCAGCCTCAGACAAACTGACTTTTTCAATGTCGCTTCTTTTTTCATACAGAACGAAGCCCCAGGAAACTTCCCCTGCACAGCCGAAGAGTTTGAGACGAACCAATTTTTGGACACTCCGCAGTTCCTGATACAGGCGTATCTTTTCGAGTTCCTGCAGAGCAAGGAAGATGCTTTGCAGTTTGCAAAGAGCGTGTACTGCTTGCTTAAAGGAATCGGGGCCTCCATAGAGCTTGCCTCCGGGAAAGAAGACATTTTCAACCGGTGTTTTTTGGCGTCTGAGGAGAAGAGCCAGGCAGTGGAGTATTTGGGCCCAATCGTGAATCTGCAGAAAGCCCTGAAAACGCTCGAATGGTTCCCATTCCCCGGGGAAAACACACTTTCCCAGCCGATGGTTGTGAGGCATTACAGCAAAGGCTCTAACGAATTCACCAAGGAGGTTTTCAGCAACTGCACGGAACTGGGCCTTTTCGCACTTTTCTGCTGTCTGGCATACGACCCAAATAAGAAAGTCTACAACATAGACAGATCTTTGGGCGAAAGAAAAGAACTGGAGGCAGTGAAGGATTTGAGGGCATTCTTCAACTCGGGAGTTGCAGACCCAAAGAAGAACGCCACCGTAGAAATGCTGGAAGAGTGGAATAAGGTCATGAATGACCTGACCTGCACCCGCATAACGTACGCCATGCCAAGCAAGTGCGGGATACGAGCAGGCGCTTTTAACGCCCTTTATGCATTTGCTGAAGTGACAGGACAGCTGGAAACCGAGCAGGAAAAGTTGGACAGGCTCATGGCAAAGCTGGCTTCTTCTGAAGAGCCTGCAGAGAAAGTTTTGGCGGAATTTGAGGAGTACGTTTCCGGCCTGCTTCTCCCCCTCTCTATAAACAGAAACGTGAAAGTCGTTTTTTCAGATCTGAAAAAATGCATGCGAACAGACAAAGTATACGACGTATTTGGAGAAATTTCCTTGGAGTTCGGACACGAAGGGTTTGATGTGCGCCAGGGCCTGAAAATTCGCTTTTCTTTAGGGCACGTGGCAATAAACGTCCTGCCAATTTCCGCCGTTTCCTCCGAGCAGGATTTTGAAGCCCTCTTTAAGACAGGCATATACAGAGCACAGAATGACTTTTCAAGCTGCCTGTTTTTGCGGTACCTGAACCATTGGGTGTGCAAGAGCGCGAAGAGCAATGAAATGGAGGGCATGATCAAGGCCCTGGCCAAGGAAACTGCAGTGAATCCGTCCCCCAGCAGCATCAGAAAGGCTCTCATCCTGGGGCACGCCCTCCTAGAAACGGAGAGAAACCTCTTCGCGATGGAGTTCTTCAAGAACGCCAAGGGGAAGTGCATAGACCTCCCGGAAAGTCACTTAGGCCTTCGCCTGGCCCGAAACCTCCTGGGAAATAGATCGCTGGAAAATCTTGTTACATCCATAGAGAGTCTGAAGGGCTTGGTGCAGCTGGACTTACTCGACAAAGTAAGAACAAAAATCACCGTTAACAATGCCATCCAAGGAGCCCTGCATGTGGATATGCAGGATATCGTCTCCCTGTGGGAATATGCTGAAGAAGGAAGCAATGCAGTGGGTGATATAGTTGTCGGGCACCTTAGGGCGTACAAAGAAAAGACTGGATTGCCTCTTTCCAAGAACTTTATAATAAAGTTTAAGCACACGTTGGACTCCATATTCAACTGCCTGCTTTGCTCAGATAAAACCCTCGAGCACATAGACGAACTTGCCACGGCTGTTTTGGAAGTAGATTGTCCAGAAGACCTTCCAGAAGCAGTATCTCTCAAGAATGCGCATATGATTTTCTGGTTTATCTCTGCCCTGGAGAGGAGAGAAGCCCATCCAGAGCTGATATCTCCGCTTTTCAGGAGAATCGAGTTTCATGATGCGGATAAGTCTTCTGCAATGCTTATCAGCAGCATGCGATTTATGTTCATGGGAGACACCTTAGATTACACACTCCGCCTTTTAGAGGAGTGCCAAAGTCTTTTCCTGGAGAGCGTGGAAGACCAGAAAAAGCTCGCCCAACTCCAGAGCGTGATTAAGGCCATATACATGCCTTCTTGCGCTGAGAGCAAAGAATAGCTCCCCCCTGCAAAGTAAGAGACAATTTTCCGGTGCTGTTGCAGCCCTGAAATAAAAGCCTGAAAATCTTTTTATCGCGTAATGTTTTCATTCCTGGGAGCATCTGAACAGTCTAAACAGCCCACAGAGAAGCAGGATTCGGGCACTGCAGGCCTGTATAAGCCAGCACTTCCCCTCCTGCATCTGCCCAATGAAATTTCTCCGTGGGCTTTTGACCAATTGTTTCCACTATATATATACGGGCGAGATACTCCTTATGGAAGAAAAAAAGAATCTGGCGATTATAGATAAAGTGCTAGAGGACACTGGAATAGTCAGGTACAACGCCCTTAAAAACAGGTTCAGGAGCGAGTGCAATGACTCTCCTACGCTTCTGTGCTTCTACAAAAACACGCCTGCCTCTTCCGAGGAGACCTCTATAGACCTATATCGTGCAAACCTTCTCAAGCTCAGAAGAAAGATAGAAGAGAGAAAGGTCCGCGTACTCTCGCACGCAGGCCGCGAAACCATCACGGAAACACTCAGCACAACCGTCTCCGAGGCACTTGTGAGTGTTTCCCCTAACGGAACAGCCACTCCCTTGCAGCTGGAGTCGATCCCTTCGTATAACCTCAGCGTAGACAATGTCGGGTCTTTGAACGACTTCAAGTATGCGACTGTTTTGGGCGCTGCCCGCGTGATTAAGAAGAGCAAGCAGTACGAGTCCGAGCTAAAACTGGAAGGGCATACGCTTACAACCACGGTAATAGACAAGAAAAATGACATGAAAACGATAATTGATGTTGACGTTACTCTTGCAAAACTCTTTCTCGTCGTGAAGAATAACGACTCCTTTTTCAGCTGCATGAATAAGCCCACCAGATACGTGCATTTGCACAAGGAAATTGACGTAATGAACATTACAGTGGGAAAGCCCTCGCAGATCATCCTGAAAAACGTCACGAATGGGACACTTTTCAAAGAGGCCGTAAAGTCCTACGAATTTGCAGTTCAGGACGTATACGGGAATACAGTGCTCTACAAAACCCAGTCCCCGGACGAGTTCATTCGGTGGCTTCTTCTCATTCGCTCGAGAATGTACACGGTCGACCGGTGGAGCAAGGACGAGCTCCTAAACTCCATTCGCAGGTAGGCCTCTGTAAGAAAGCTGCGGCTAGGCCGGAAAAAGCCACGGAAAATAAAGACGAATGAAAACTTCAGCTGAAAACACTCAGCAGCAGGAGAACAGCCTGCGTCTGCAGCTTATTCCCAGAGTTTCGCCTCCTTTTGTGCTCGCATGTTTTCCTGGGCCAGAAGTACTCGTACACTCTGCGAAAACTGAAATATTTTTGTCTTTTATACTTTGTGTTTTTAAAGGGGATTTCTGTGTTCTCGGCTCTAGGCTTTTCTCTCAGGGCAGATTTTTTCTCTTTTTCAGGGACTGTTTTAACGGTTATGCGGTTATCCGCTCTGTGCTTTGTTTTTCACGGGCATACCCGGATGTTTTGCGACTTTCGGTCTTTCTATCTGCGGGGAACCCCAGGAAGTAAGTGAATAAATGGAGTGAGAATGTGCTTCTTCTTTCGCATATGCACTCCCTGATCATTTCTCTGTGGGTTCTTTGTTTTTCGTTTGGAATGTGTATTTGTGTGCAAAAAAGAGTACACTTTTCTTTTTGTTCTCAGGCACTGCATTGGAGAACCCTTCAATTTCTCGCGGAAAAAGTCCCCTTTGCAACGACTCCTGCATGCAGAGCTGCACCTGCGCAACACAGCTCTTCAAAGGCACGCTCTCTCACGCGATATTTTTGGGGTTGTTTTTCCAAGACCCTGAGAAATCCCTTTCCGCGCGCGAAAGCGTCCAAAGAGTGCACTCCCCGGGCACAACAAGTGCACTCCCCCGCATAAGCACTTCCCAGGGCCTGCGAGCTTATCAGAAAATATCCGAATAACCCAAAATTTTCGCACTTTTCTCCAATCTCACGTCCTGGAATTTCACATGCAGATATCCCGCCCCGCGCCCAAACACCCCACCAAATTCCATCATCTCCCCTCAGAAGCCGCCCTCGTTTCTCGCACTGGGCTTTCTAATTACCGCATAAATATTAAAAAGTTTTTTATGAGTATATGGGCCTTTTGAAAGAAAGCAAAATACTCACGTGGGAGGAAACCCAAAGACACTCTCCAGAAATGAAGAGAAGAGGAATCGAGCACTTCATAAAAGTGTACCACAACAAAGTAGCGCCAAAAATCAAAGAATTTCTTTGGGGAGAAGAGCTTGAGCAGCATATTATCGCAAAAGTCAACAAAAACTGGATTCTTCTCCTGGGAGCTGACGAAATCCTGAGAGATACATTCCCAGAAAACAGCTTGCTCCACCCAGAATACGCAGGATACATGCTAGAAAGCACCCCAGCCGGGCCGTATGCTCCAGGATTCCACGTTTTAGCCCGCCTGGAGGAGAACCTGGAAGCCAGAAGAAAGTCCCTCATGCGGTCACTCCACGAGAAATTTGGCCCAGACGTTTCTCTCCTTTTTCTGCCTGCTTTCCCCCTTTTGGGCACCCCCTGGGCCTTCGGAACAAGCTCCCTCGCCCCAGAAGAGTGGCTTACGCGCTGGGAAAGTGCAGGAAATTTTTCAGAAATTCCCTCGCCCTCCAATAAATCACCGAAAACTCCCTTGGAAAAAGCCCTGGAAAAAGCAAAATCCCCAACTTTTAAAATCACAAACAGCTTGCACTTCCCAGACTTTGCAATAACCCAGCATAAAAGATTCTTTGGATTTTCGCAAAACATTCCCAAAAGAAAAGGCGTTTCCCTGCACCACGAAATACCAGTAATGGGCTCGGAAAAGGGAAACCCCCAAAGTCCCGCAGTAATTGACAGTATGGGCCAGGGGATGGGATGTGCCTGCTTGCAAATTACGATGCAGTGCGAGTCCGTCCATGAAGCAAGGACTCTATACGATAATATTGCAGCTATTTGTCCGTTGCTTCTTTTTATGACAGCAGCAACCCCATACGCAGACGGAAAGCTCCTGAAGACAAGCACGAGATGGGAGATTGTCGGGGCTTCAGTCGATTGCAGGCAGCCACAGGAGACTCACATTAGAAAGAGCAGATACTCGTCAGTTGATATTTATACATCAATTCTATCAAAAGATCTTGATATAGCATATAACGATATTAATCCGCCCCTGGAAATATGCACTTTCAACAGGCTAATTGAAGCAGGAGTTGACTTTCCCATGGCAAGGCACATCTCCTCCCTTTACATTCGAGACCCCGTTTTGTGCTATAGTGATGCCTCCCCAGAAGACGACTTTGAGAACATCCAAAGCAGCAACTGGAGGAGCATGCGCCTGAAGCCCCCAAAAGCAGCAGCTCCTGAGTCGGCAAATTCAGGCTGGCTTGTAGAGACTAGGCCGATGGAAATCCAGCCAACTTCCTTCGAGAATGCTGCCTACAGTGTTTTTGTCGTTGTTTTTTCGAGGATGATTCTCTCCCTGAATATTAACGTGCTGATCCCCATTTCAAAAGTAGACGAGAACTTTGAGGCTGCGAACAACCCGAAAAACCCGGAAGACCCTGTCCAGTCGGAGAGAGAGCAGGTCTTTTGGTACCGAGCGAACATTTTCTCGCAGGATCTGCCCGTTTTAAAGCAGGGAACTGTCCAGGAGATATTTCTAGGGGCGGGCGAGTACGTGGGAATATTCGGGGCCCTGGAGATCTATCTGAAGGAGTACGCTGAGGCGGATACGGACTGCATTATGCCGTACCTGGAATTCCTGCGGGAAAGAGTCAGCGGAAAAAAGTGTAGTGTTTCTGCTTTTATTAGACGCTTTGTGTGCGCGCATAAGGCGTATTCAGGGGATGCAAAAATTACGCCGGAGATTTCAAACGATCTAACAGAACTTATTGTGGGGATAACCCAGCGAAATAGCACGGAGTATCTGGTAGTTGAATAAAAGTGCGTAAAGAAAGCGCGGGAAATTACTTTTTGCATTTTTAGAACCTGAAAATCCATGAAAAAGCGAACACATTGCCATATCTGGCACATTTCCGCATTTGGAAGGGGAGCCTAAAAGATCTACATCACTTACTGCGCACTGCATTATAGGTGGCAGAATAATAGCATGGTGTGTTGTAAGTAACAGAGTAGTTGGGCGGTGTGGCATAAGCAGCAGAACAATTGCAACAATTACACACTCTATCGTAAGTGATAGAATAACCCCACACTATACCATATGTAGCAGGCATTCTGCCACTTATTGCACACTACACCATAACTCCATTGCCTACTGCACACTATAGCATAAATTCCAGAATACTCCCTGCTTTATGATACTATACATCTGCTGCATGCATATTCCCCAAGTAAACTCGTTGCAGATCCTGTATAATATACTCGCAAGTCCTTTATTAGTTATCTGTGAGCTCCTTCAGGCGCTGGTTTTGTGACTTTGCAGATTGTCCTGCAACAGTTACGACGTTGTAGGCTCCTCCTGCAACAACTACGTTGCAAGATCGGCATTTCCAAATTCCAACGACTTCTCTTCTCACGTTCTTCTTTCCGCAGAAGTTGCACGTGTATTTGGCGTGCTGAGTGATTTCAGATACCTTTGCTCTCTTACGCAGGGAAACACCGTATCTCACACCGTACTTCCCTACAATTCCTACCTTCTTAGTTTTCTGGGACATTCTTGGGCAAAAAAAAAAATAAATATATATAAACCAGGACTTCTGCTACACTGTACAATTATTGCAGAAGTTACGGCACAGTGCGTAATTGTTGCAGGAGCTATGATGTGCTGTGCAGTAACGGATAGAATGCTACGTTACTTCTGATGCACTGCACAATATATTCCGTTATTTATGATCCACCGAGTAACTATTGACGGGTATTCTACTGCTTATGGCGTGTGTAGTAGTGCCCGCAGCAGAGAGCGCCAGACTCTGCGCAGGACTTTCTGTGCGCTGTGCAAAAAGTTTTGGCACTTTTTTTCTTTTGTTTAGTATACACAGCGGAATAATTGGCACTTAGTGCACCGCATGTGGTAATTCCCGCACAACGTTTTCTCTTGTTTTATTCTCATGCTTAAAACAACAGAAAATAAGTCCGCATATCCCTCGCTCTAATCTCCGCTCTGTGTTTCTTTGTCTCTGCTACATGCCAAAAAAAGACCCCTGAAGACTCCTTCCAGACCGAAATACCTAAAAATACCCGCATCTTCCCACAGGCTTTTCAAAACACGTACCAGAAGAAAAGTATAAATATTTTTCGCACTTACACTTTTATGCATTTCTCAAAAAGCCTTTTTATTCTTTCCCTTATTTCAACAATCAACGCAATGTTTACGCCTGTTTGCATACCAACTTCTTCGATAAACCCATGCACAGGAAATTCAGGCATGATTTCTGACCTTTCAATTAGCGGGATAGGCTTCCCAGGTTCAAACACTGACTCATCTTCAGGTGTTAACATCAACTGCCACATTAACGGCTTTGGAGGAGGATTCGGAAATGGCGGAGGGTTCGGAAACGGCGGAAACATGACCATGCCAAACATATGCATGCCTTCAGGTTCTGTTAGCGACTTCTCCGGGCTAAATCCAGGTGTATCGTTGCCTGGAATTCCTTCTTTGGGGATGCAGATGGCCTGTAATTCCATAGGAATGTCCGACGTAAAAGTTGGCGGAGTTGGAAACTGGGGGAATGACTGTTACTCCAAGGTTGGAAGCATTTTCATGAATGGATTCGGTGGGAACTCCAAGCTAAATGACATATGCTGCACGATTTCAGGCGCTTCTCCCAAAATTCTCAGATAATAAATAAAAACATTATCACTTTAGGAAGGTCTTTTTTGGAAAACCCGTTAGGATCAGGTTTTTGGTGCAGATTTTTATTGTGCGCACTATACCCCGAATAACCCGGCGAGAAACAAAAAGTCCTGCTGCTTTTTACGCTGTGCACAGAAAATGCTGTTTAATATGCCGTGCACAAAAAGTACGACCTAATGCGCAGTGTGCAGAAAATGCGTGCGAGAAGAGCCCGAATAACCCGAGCAAAAAGGCAGAAAAGGCAAAAACGCGCATGCCCAACACCCCATAGTATCGCGCCGTGAAAATCCGCACGCATGCCCAAACCCACGTTTTCCGCTATTTTACAAACCGGTTTCCCGCTTTATCGCATATTTTCACTCGTTTGCCTGTTTTACGCTGTTTTCTAACGATTCCTCTATTTGCAGGAATATTTTTATTTTTTCTTCCGTGCACTTGCGCACACAGGCTCTCTCCTTCTCCGTTAGCTTTTGCCTATTCCCGAGAAGCCCCGAAGAAACACACGATTTAAAGCACATTTCTGTTGTTTCTTCAAAGAACATTTTTAGGTCGTCTTGAGGTCCGCTTCTTCGCCGGAACCAGTTCGCAATGTCCTGAAGCATAAAAAAATAAAATATTCGGGCTATTTATTATGCACTGTGCAAGATGTAATGCTACTTTTTGTGCAGTCGGCAATAGGCGGCGGCGTTTATTGGGCAGTGTAAATTAAGTCTTGTTTTTATGCCTTGCATACTAAATATTGTGCAATGCCTGGCCGGTACTTTCTGTGCGGTGCGTATTAAGTCTTAGTGTCTATTTTTTCTCACTTATTGTGCACTGTGTAAAAACAGCAGCTTGCACTTGGCTAAGACTTAACAGCCACTGCACAGTAAATAAGGACGTATTGCGCAGTGCATAACAAATACTATGTATTGCACACCACACAAAAAGCAAAGACTTAACAGCCACTGCATAATAATACTATTTAATACACACTGCACAGAACTACCGCCTCCCCTTTCGCACGAAATCTCGCACATAACTCGAAAACTTCCCAGGGACTTTCCGAAACAATAGCCCAAACTTTCCACGCAGTAAACACGCAGCATAGAATAGGGCATACACTCCGCAGTCGTGCGAATTCTCCTGCTGTGCGCAACTGCTGCTATACATGCACAGATTCACCGCCGAGTGCTGGAGAAGAGCGTGCGAGAGGCTTCTGTGTATGGGCCTGAGCGAGTCAAAAATAACGGAAATTCCCGTTGAAAGGTCGATATACGCAATCGACCAGTGCGATTCGCTGTGCAAAGGAAAAATCAGATTTCTCACTCCGGAAGTGTCCCCTTCAGGCATCCACCCTGCAAGATGCTTCATTCCGCTGCACTTCAAAGACTCAAAGTAGAAACTGCTGAAAACCACGGTTTTAGGCCTTAAAACGCGGTCTTTTCGGGGATATCCTGCCATTACAGCGTCCCCCGTGGAGTTGACAAGCTTCGCCAGGAAGTTGTTTATCTCCGAATCGGTCAGCCACGCTTCGGGCGGAAATGCCCCGACTTTTCTGTGCATTTTCGCTTTGCAAAAAATGCGCTTTAAAATTCAGAGAGAAGAGCTCAGGCGCGTGCACATGTACGAAATGAAGGGGGAATTTATCGAGGCCTCAAGCCTGCAGATTTCAGCGGAGAAAGATACCATGAGATTCGGCCGAGTCTATCTCACGGGGGAGGAAAAGCCCGCCCCAGAGGCTCTTGTTCTGGAGGTTTCAGAAGGAGAAATGCGGCCGTACGCAGTGATTACAGGACACTCGGCCTTTTTTGGGCGCCCTCGGTACGCGGTAAAGCCCCCAAAAGACGACCCCAAGGCAGCAGGCAGTAGCAAGCGATAAAGAAGAGGCTTATCAGCGGAAGAAAGAAACAAACTAAAAGAAGCAAAGGCTTGAGAGAGAAAAGGCTCAAAAGAAAAACAGTTAAAAGATGAAGAGAAAAAAGAAAGAAAAGAGTCAAGTTATGTCGGTATAAATATATAAAAATAAAATGCTATGCAAATACGGGCGTAAACGATGAATCTTTGCAAACAAAAAGCCAAGACCAGCTTTCCACGTGTTCTCTGCTGCCTTCAGAGGCGCAGAAAGAGCAGAGAGAATGGAAGTTTTCACGTCGGAAAGTCTCTGGGGAAGTTGGACAGAAATATTATTTTATTTTTGCTTCGCCATTTTACAGCATGCGAGAAACAGAGAAATTCGATGGAGCGTGTGGAAGAGATGCTCCCGCGGGAAATGCTCGAACAGAGAGACAGGGTGCGCGCGACTCTGCAAATACCTCGAGTCTCGCAGAAAATGGCGACTTTTCTCCGAGCTCTGGCGAAGAAAGAATGCGCGCTTTTTACAGAAAAGTCTACGCGGATGCAGACGAAATAATCGACTTGCTGAAAACTCCGCTTCCCGTGAGCTTCCGGATATCCCCGGGGACGTGGTGCGAGGCCCTGCAGAGGGAAATATCGAGGCACAAGCTCATCCGGAAAGTGCCGTGGTGCGAAAATGCGTACGAAATCCCCTTCTCGCGCAAAGACCTTTCGAACAGAAATATTTCCAAGCTGGAGAGTACTTCTCCGACAGGGAACGAGGACCTGAAAAAGATAAACGCCTTTTTGAAGACGCACACAAGCACAGCAGCAATCACGCGGCAGGAACTTGTCTCGATGGTTCCCGTTTTAGCGCTGGACGTGAGGCCAAACTCGCACGTTCTTGACACGTGCGCATCTCCAGGCTCAAAAACCTCGCAGATTCTGGAAACCCTCACGGGGGAAGGCCTGCTCATTTCAAACGACGTAAACAACAGGCGCATCCCGCAGCTCGTGAAGCAGGCGAAAAGATTCGGGAATCCGTCCCTGATTGTAACGTGCAATGACGCGACTGCGTATCCCAGAATAGGCGCACCCCAAAAAATCCGAAGAAATGAAAAAAGTGCGTCCAGGGTGAATATACAAAGTTCAAATAGCGCGTGCACCGAAAATATACAAAGTAGGGGCGCGAGCAAAAAAAGCACAGAAGACCCCCGAGAAGTCTCCAGGGTGAATATACAAAGTTCAAATAGCGCGTGCACCGAAAATATACAAAGCGAGGCGAGCGTCACCCTCACCCGCATACTTTGCGATGTTCCCTGCTCAGGCGACGGAACAATCCGAAAAAACGCACACATTCTGAAGAAGTGGAGCATGCGAGAGGCGGTGGGCCTTTTCCAGGTGCAGAGGAAAATCCTGAAAAGAGCTCTTGACCTTCTGCAGTGCGGGATTTTGGTCTACTCCACGTGCTCGCTAAACCCCGTGGAAAACGAGCTTGTTCTTCTCGAGGCTTTAAAGTGCAACTCTTCTGCGGAAATAGTGGAGTTTGTGGTTGCAGGGCTTGCCATGCGCGAGGGCCTGGGGGAAAACGCTTTGCGGGAAGTGCATGGCGAGGTTTTGGGCGGAGAAATGGCGTACCGGGAGGACATTCGAAACTGCAGGCGGATTATTCCTACAGACCAGAACACGGGCGGGTTCTTTGTTGCAAAAATCCGGAAGGTGTGCGGAGAAACAGGCTGCGGAGAGTGTGATAAAAATTTGCAGAACCTGAAATCATTACCCGATATGGAAATTTCCGTTAAAAAACTCCAAGAAAAAATACGAGCGGCCCCGGAAATACGCCCTGAGATGGAAGTTTCCGACAAAAGCCACTCGCTCTCCCACCCGCTTGTAATCCGCGGCGAGAAAAACATAGAGGAGTCTTTCGCATACAGAGTAGACGCTGCCACAAGAAAGACGATTGAAAAACAGTGGGGCCCATCCCGCCTGAACTTCATTGCAAAAACCCCGCATTTTAAAACGATATACGGACTCTCGGAAAGCGCATTTTCTGTCCTGGAGGCAGCACCTGCTCCTTTGCGCGTTGTCTTTGCAGGGTGCCGGCTCTTCTGCGTTTTCGGGAAGGAGCGGCCCCACGTTGAGACCAGATACAGAATAACGCACGAAGGAATTTTAAACCAAGAAATAGCCCCTGAAAGAATCGTCAAAATCAGCGAAAAACAGCTCCTGAAGATCCTCACAGAAGGCACAGATGCTCATGTGCAGTCTCTGAGTGCGGGCGTGTACGTTCTGCGCGTGGAAAGTCGGGAAATAGACGTTCCCTTCGCCCTCAGCAGCAGCACAGAAATAGAAGTCCTCGTGGAAAAAGACGTAAAACAGGCACTCGTGCACCTGCTAGAGATAGAGTAGAAAGTCTGCGAGTACTCGAAGTATTTTCCTGCCAAATCCTGGAATCTCCGCAGCGTAAAGCTGTCTTTGCCCTGCATAAATAATAAATTGTTTCTAGAGCGTGCTATTCCGCAATATTTTCAGCACTTTCTCTTTTCTTCCACGGGAAAATTCTGTCTCTTTTTTTGTATTTTTCTCTTTCCCGTATACGCTTTCCTAAGTAAAATTGCCTCTCCTGAGTACCCCCCTTACGCCGTATACAAACACTAATTGTTTTTTGTCTTTTTTTCGTATTTTTCTCTTTCCCGTATACGTTTTCCTAAGTAAAATTGCCTCTCCTGAGTACCCCCCAGCACTGTGGGAAAGTGCTAATTAAAAAGAAGCTATCCTGCAGATGCTATGCGCATAACATCACGGGATATCTCTATAAATTTCTGCCGTTTACCAGAATATACATTTTATTGCACTGAAACAGTTAGCAAATATGCACTTTTAGTTGGCCCTGGGCTTATATACAGAGAGAATGCTCATGGGAGGAATGTATTTGTGCAGTTTGTCCGACGTATCCGTGCAGGGAACGTAGTCCATGCGGGCCTTCTTTTCGCTTGCTGACAGATTATGGTACCTCATGTACTCGTCGTGGCTTGGCGTATTCAGGATCTCTCTTTGGATGGAAAGCGACTCTTCCGTCTCAAAGATAAACTCCCCAATTATTGCGCACTTGCTTATTCTGTACATGTTTAGCACGCCTATATCGGACATAAACTGCAGCTGCAGCTCCCTTTTTGTATACAATTTCTCCGTTTTGAGGAAGTCAAGGAACCTTTTGTTGCTCGGAGTCTCTGAAAAGATGTGAAACACGTGGCAAACCCGAATAAGCGGGAGAACAGGCTTGTTTCTCAGCATGGAAAAAGTCTTCATGAAATTGTGGGTCTGAACAGGAATACTGCGATATCTTCCCCTTTTACGAGGAACAGCCCCTCCCATGCGGGGATCTACAGCCCTAACCCCAGACATAATCGCAGGCCTTCTCCTTGCGAATCTCCGAGCGTAGCTTCTTTGCATAGAAGCACGCTTTTGAAGACTTTCTGCCTCTTTCAGCTTATCACAGAGACGCATAATAATTAAGAAGTGAACAGGCAGTTCCTTGGGCTTGGGTTCTGGCTTTCTTACTAGCACAAATTTCCCTCCTTTCTTTACCACATCATACTCTCCTAGCTTGGAAGTAAATCTTTCTGTTTTGGGTTTCTCTGAAACGCCCTTTATAAGAAGTCTGCGAAGCATATCATCCCCAGACACACGTGCTGATGATCCTGCAATTCTTCTTCGCTGGGGCATCATACCAGGTTTTCCCCGTAAAGGTAATCTGCCTGGCCTTCCTCTTAGAGGCATTGAAGCTGCAGATCTTCCTCTGAGGGGTAATCCACCAGGTTTTCCTCTGAGGGGTAATCCACCCGGTTTTCCCCGTAAAGGTAATCCGCCTGGTTTTCCCCGTAAAGGTAATCCGCCTGGTTTTCCCCGTAAAGGTAATCCGCCAGGTTTTCCCCGTAAAGGTAATCTGCCTGGCCTTCCTCTTAGAGGCATTGAAGCTGTAGATCTTCCTCTTAGAGGTAATCCACCAGGTTTTCCTCTTATGGGCATCATGCCAGGTCTTCCTCTGAGGGGTAATCCACCAGGCTTTCCTCTTGGCGGCATTTGAGTAGAAGTTCCCATTCGAGGGATCATACCAGGTCTTCCTCTGAGGGGTATTGAAGCTGTATAATTTCCTCTGAGGGGAATCATACCAGGTTTTCCCCGTAGAGGCATCTGAGTAGAAGTTCCTCTTAGGGGTAATCCACCTGGTCTTCCTCTTAGGGGCATCTGCATATAAGTTCCCATTCGAGGTACAGGCGTATAATTTCCTATTTGAGGTAATAAACCTGGTCTTCCTATTTGGGGCATTGCATGTGGGTGTTTTCCCACAGTCGCACAGGGAGTTTTGGGCAGAGCTTTCTCCTTATCGGGGAAGCAATCTTTGACCTTTCTCTGTAGGAAATTCTTAATCTTATCGTGTGGGGAAATGGTTTCAGTTTTTTTCTTTTCGGTACTACTTGGCGGTTTCTGTGCTTGTGTTTTGAGTATTTGTCTTTCCAAGACAGGGCTTTTATCAGGTTTATTTCCAAATAAGGAAAACCCTGGTTTTTCAGGTTCTACCTTCACGCCCGCAAATGTTTTCATCGTCCAAAAAACAGGCACTGTCTTCATCCTGGTAAAGTACATCTTGAACACGCTAGTAGCCTCTGAGTACGCAAATACGTGCAATCCAATAACAACGCATAGAGCGCTTATTTTGCTGCCTATTTTCTTCTGAAGAAATAAGCACACTGAAAGCACCAGGCACTCCATGGAAATAAAAGCCGTACAGATTCTGGGGAGATTCTGTACGCTTATAAACATAGAAGCCATAGATGCAATAACTAGCATAGTCACTAAAAAGTCTAAAGTCCTCAGTCTTCTAATTCCTCGATCCATGGGAGAGATTGTGTGCTTCTATTTAAGAACAGGCACATCTATATCATAAATACAGGTTTTTCCCCTTTTAGACCTATTTCCCCGTATAGTAATATAGTGTCACACCCATAAAAAAGAAAACCATGTTACCAAAAAGAAAAATAAACAAGAGAAGAGAAGAACACTCTGAAGACATAATAAGTGCAACTGCCCGCCAAATCAGGTATACAACGAAATATATTCTAGTGATTTACTGTGTTAACTAACGATGCAACCAGATGTCTATTTACACATACTTGATATACTAACGGACTGCCTATTTATAGTATTCATTGATGCTGACTATATACTTACTAGCCAATTCTACTAGTAGCCTACTAAATATGCTAGCAATAACTAAAGTACTCGACCATCCTATGCTTACTAGCTAAACTATCTATGTATACTTACTATCTATCTATCCTAGTAACTTACTATCTACTTATTCCAACTATGCTATACTTATTATCTATCTACTTACTATATACTTATACTTACTATCTAACTATCTATATATCCTATACTTACTTATACTTACTTATACTTACTTATACTTACTATATACTTATACTTACTATCTAACTATCTCTATATATCCTCTACTTACTTACTTACTATATACTTACTTACTATATACTCTCTGCTAGTGAGTATACTATGCTTTCTAGGGAAAAGCAAAAATAAAATGCACAGAATACGGGTGAAGGGAGGCCGGGAAGTGACGGGGGAAATCCTGTCTGTGGATGCGCACATGAACGTTCTCGTGAGAAATGCTGTTGAAACGAGAAATCAGGCCCCGAGTGAAAGCAAAGGCCTAAAAAGAAGGCGTGAGAGAGTATTCACACGGCACATAAAGAATGTGCTCGTATGGGGGAGTACTGTAGTCTCTATAGAAAGTATGCCGTAGAGTAGAAGAAAGTCTAGCAGAGGCACATAATACGGACTATTACGCCTATTTCTTATCGCGTGAACTTCTGTGTGGAATTTCCTTTTGGCTCTCACTGGGAGGATTCTCACTTCTTTTTCTCTCGAAAATTTCCTTTTCCCGTGGGATTTTGCTAAGTAAAAAAGCCTCTCCTGAGTACCCCCACAGCACTGTGAGAATGTGCTAATTAAAAGTGCAGGCAGTTAACAAGGGAATGCCATAAGCAAAAAGGCCCAAACAAGCGCCATATAATCTACTACATAGAGAAAATGCCTACCCAATAAGAACAAGCAACTAATTACTATCTAATTGATGCTATATAAATACACTATCCAATCTATTACACTAACAATATCTACCATATAACTACGATGTCTGGATATACAACACTATCTAACTACACATATACTAACTATCTACTAACTATCTATTTACAACAGCATATACTAACTAACTGCCTACACTAACACTATATATGATATCTATTTACATATACTATACCATCTACTAACTATCTACTAACTATCTACATGATCTCTTTATTTACATGCTGCATATGCAACCAACCGCCTGAGCTGGAACTCGTCTATTTCGCTGTAGCTGCGCACAGCCTCAAGTACTGCACACTCCGTGCGATTTACAACTTCATACGCATTTCCTGTGGGACTTCCCCTAAGCATGGCCGAAAATGAGACTTTATCTCTAAATATCTTGATGATGATCTCAACTGATTTTTCTTCATTTTGGGCATTTCTTACGGAGATGCAGTGCGCATATGTACTTTCGTTGTTCTTTCGCGTGTATACGTTATAGTATGAAACTGTGCCTAAGTGCTGGAATAGTTCTGTTCTTTCTGGGGCTGTGTAGTAAGAGTGCATTCCCGTTAGGCCGTCGGGAATGTACGGGAGAAACTGCGTTCTAAAGGCGATCCGGATCTTCTCGGAGATCAATGCGGAAACACTGCTTCTGATCTCAGGGGAGTTTCTGTTGAGGGTGAATGTGAGGGGCTTCGTCCCGTTTACTACGAAAGCCTGTACGAGAAAAAGCAAAATAAGCTTGAAATTTTGGCTTTTCATGTACAGGGATACAGGAGAGAGTTTGGAAGTTTGGCTTCTCGTGCTCATTTTCGTGTTTGTGTTTCTGCAGGCAATATAAATGCGAATGCAGGGCCTGGACTGCTCCAAGACAGGCTTAGACGCGCAGAACCTGCGCAGCGCCAAAAGATCGGCCTATTTTCACATTAGAGCACCATTTATTACGCACTGCGCAATATGCTACTTATTACACAGTGTGTATTAAGTACGGCACTTTTTATGCACTGTATATAAAATAAGCTCCAGAGACCCTCTGCAGTGCCCAGCAAGTCCCGCACAGCTCGCCAATTACTGCGCACTGCACAGAAAATAAGATAGTGCACACCGCACAGTAAGTGGTGGCGTGCAAGCATGAGCGCGTCTAATATGCAAATAGCCTTTATTTCTACTTAACCTCCTGCGGGTTCATGCTCATAGTGCCCTCAAAGTACCCCTTTGCAGCTCTTTTCTCGTATAACGCTCTCTTTGCAGCTCTCCCCTTCTTTGGCTTGGGCTTGTCTGACTTTGCGACTTTTGGAGTCGATCCTCGCACTTTCCCTGTCTTGTTCAGTGATATTGCTTTTGCCATGGGATGAAAAAAATGAAAACTAAAAAATAAAAAATAAAATTTTCACTCGATGGACGCGCTTTTCTCGCAGGAGCTCGCCCTTCTCGTCTCCGCCCTAGAAGAAGCCCGCCTGCAGGACGCAGAAAAAGCTGCCCGGAAACTCGACATAATATATAAAGTATCCACAGACGGATTCGAACCCGTGAACATAAATCTCTCCAAGAGCCTGCACGAAATAATGTACTCGCTTCTTTCCGAGACGGAGGAGAAGGAGCTCCTGATACGGGAGTGCAGGGAAACTGTCGAAAACAAAAATATGCACAATATCAGCGAGATATTAAAGTACAGCAAAAACCTAGCAGAAGTAAAGTGTCCCCTTCTCTGGAGCGAAGATATGCCTTTAGACAGAATCCCCGCATATCCCACGGACTCTCTCGTGCAGCACTCCCTTCTCCGGGGAAAGCAGATCCACGAAGAGAAAAAATAAAGAAACGAGAATCTGAATATTCAGTGCGTATGGAGCAGTCACTCCCACTTAAAGTCCGCAGGACGAAGGAACTTCACACTTTGAGGAAATGCAGGCAGTAAAGAGTCTGTTAAGCCCAGGAAAGCAGAAAATACGCGAGCATTCCCAGGGAAAGTACACTCTAGAACCAGAATAACCTAAAATTCTGAGCTAATAAGTTCCCCAGTGCTATATGTGAATGCATAGTTACTCGTAATTGGTTATTCTTTGGAGAATAAATGAATATTTGTTTACCCACAGTTAGCAAGGATATAATAAGTATAATAATTATATAAGCACTTCAATAATAACCCGAATTCATGAAGGGCATGAATTTCACTAGCACTTCCATTATTAAAACTATAATAAGTACATAAGTATATAAGCACTTCAATAATAACCCGAATTCATGAAGAGTATGAATGTATGAATACTTCCATTATTAAAACTCCCTGGACTCTGGTCTTAGCCCCGAATATCCCGAATGCGCGTATGTAAATGTATTTTTTTTTTCTTCCCATGCAGAAAAAGCTAGCAACAAGGGTCTACACGTGGGGGGCAGGGGATGCAGGCCAGCTGGGAGTTGAAACTGAAAATGCATCCGCACCTGCTCCAATTGAACTCCCTTTTTTCTCCGATAAAAATATCACTTCCATCGTATGCGGGGGAATGCACTCTCTCGCTCTCTCTGAAGATGGCACCCTTTTTTCGTGGGGCTGCAACGACGAGGGAGTTCTCGGGCGGGAGGGAAACGAGGAAGAACCTGAAAAGGTCAATTTCCCAGAAAAAATAAAAATAAAAAAAGTCGTTGCTGGAGACTCGATCTCAGCAGCTGTCGATCAAAACGGCAGTCTCTGGACGTGGGGACTCTTCAGAGGACCCGGAGGAGTCATAGGACACGCGAAAAGAAGAAACGAGACTGTAAAGATGCAGAGAACACCTGAAATCGTCCCACGCATAAAAGTACGCACTCTAGCAGCAGGATGCAACCATCTCGCAGTCGTAGACACACGCGGAAGACTCTTCACGTGGGGAGACGGAGCAACAGGAGCCCTTGGAAGGTACATCTCGAAGAGAAAGGGCGTGGAGGAAGGCCTTATCCCAAGAGTTGCACTCACAGGAGTCTCAGACGTAGTCGCAGGAGCATACCATACGATGGCAGTGAAGGAGGAAGAAAGCACAAGAATAAAGCGCAGAAAAGTCTCCACAGACGGAGAAAGAGAAGAGACTTGCCTAATAACATTCTCGGGCGTAAATAACTTCGGACAAGCACCAGGAGCATCCCCCACAGGAAAGTGGGCACCCTGGAGAGAGGATAAGAACCTGAAAACATTCAGGAAGGGCATGGGAGGAGAACATAGTACACACGTTCTAGATACACGCGGAAGACTCTGGGCCGTGGGAAGAAATACTTTCGGACAGCTCGGAGTTGGAGACGATAAAAATAGGCAGGAGTTCACAAAGTGCAGGATCGAAAACGTCGCAGACTTTGCAATTACAGCAGCACACGCTCTTGCTATCGCAGACGGAAAACTCTTCTCCTGGGGATTCGGAGAGGAGGAACAGCTCGGATACGAGGCACAGAAGCAGATGGACCCGAGAGAAGTCGCTCTGCCGAGTGGGGAAGTGCCAATTTCTGTTGGCGCTGGGGGACAGCACTCGGCAGTAGTCACCGCATGCCACGAGAAGTGAGAACACCCGCTAAGTATATAAACCATCATTTTGTCATACGCTTTTATGCTATGTTAGTATTATTCCTTGCTAGCATTCTGCTAAGTATAAGTATTCTCTTGCTATGTTAGTATGCTAAGTTATTTATTCTCTTGCTAAGTTAGTATTCTACTAAGTATTTCACTAAGTTATTTATTCTCTTTCTATGTTATTATGCTAAGTATTTCACTAAGTTATTATTCTCTTGCTAAGTATTCTACTAAGTTATTTATTCTCTTGCTAAGTATTCTACTAAGTTATTTATTCTCTTGCTAAGTATTCTACTAAGTTGAGTTTCTAAGTATTCTCTTTCTATGCTAGATTCTACTAAGTATTTCACTAAGTTATTATTCTCTTTCTAAGTATTCTCTTGCTATGTATTCTTACTAAGCTACTCTTTGTTATGTATTTAGTTGTAATAATGGAAGTTCATGTGAAATTCACAGCCTTCATTATTTCTCGATCTGCTTATATACTTACGCACTTATTCTATCGTTGTTTATAACGTTCTGTCCAAACTATGCTTTCACATAGAACATTTACTAAGTACTATCCTACTATCTGCTAACCACTATCATACTCTGCGTACTCCAATATTTCCTGATTTCATCATATTATTATGCGCGGCTTTTCTTTTCCCGCGCATTCTTGCATTTATGCGGAATTTTCTTCTCCTGCATGCCCTCGCAGGAGAGACAGTACATAAACCTCGTGAAAAGAATCCTGGAAGAAGGCCACAAGAAAATGGACAGAACCCGCACAGGAACTATCTCCGTGTGTGGGGACATGGCCAGATACTCCCTGCACGACAATAAATTTCCTCTCCTCACAACAAAGAAAGTCCCCTTCAGAGTCGTCGCTGAGGAGCTTCTTTTCTTCATCCGCGGTCAGACAGACAATAGAATCCTGAAGAAAAAAAGCGTAAACATATGGACACAGAACGGGACAGAAGAATTCCTGAAAAGTAGGGGCATAAACAGGAAGGAGGACGATCTCGGGCCCATATACGGCTTCCAGTGGAGACACTTCGGGGCAAAATACGAGACGTGCGAGAGCGAATACGCAGGAAAGGGCGTGGATCAGCTAAAGGCAGTCATTGAGGAGCTGAAGGTAAACCCGAACAGCAGAAGACTCGTTGTCTCCGCTTGGAATCCCCTTGACCTGCAGGAAATGGCTCTTCCCCCGTGTCACGTGCTATTTCAGTTCGTAGTCACTAACGGGTGCTTGGACTGCGTTTTGTACCAGAGATCAGGAGATGTCGGACTTGGAGTGCCCTTTAACATCGCAAGTTACGCCCTCCTCCTGAAAATGGTCTCGTATCTCACGGGAATACCCGCAGGAGAGTTTATCCACGTGCTTGCAGATGCCCATATATATGCAGATCACACGGATCAGCTGAAGATACAGGCAGAAAGGATTCCATACGAATTCCCCACGCTCAGAATAGATCCAAAGCAGCCCAGGACAGAGATCGACCAGTTTGAAGTTGAGGACTTCGTTCTTGAGGGATACACCCACCACTCGGCACTCCCCATGCGAATGTCCCCGTAAGAGAAAGAGAAAAAAAGAGAAAGAGAGAGGAAAAGAGAGAGATGCTGAAGACATAGTTGCTTGTAATTGGTTATTGCTTAGAAGGGCTAATTAAAGGGAGTATATATCTATGATATATAAGTAATTTGTCATGGGAAATTTATTTTTATAAACTTTATACTAACACTATCTAACTATTACACAATATACTAATAACTATTACACAATATAACTATCTAGTAACTACTATCTAGTAATTATGCTTTATATAACTGTCTAACTATTACACAATATACTATCTAATAAGTATCTATTATCTAACTATCTAGTAACTATTACACAATATAACTATGCTTTATCTAATAACTACTATCTAGTAACTATGCTTTATATACTTTATCTAACTATCTAGTAACTATGCTTTATCTAACTATCTACTATCTAACTACTACACAATATACTATCTATTATCTAACTATCTATTATCTAATAACTATCTGTTAGCTAGTAACTATCTATTATCTAATAACTATTCCAAATACTAATAACTATGCTTTATATAACACTGTCTTGATACGGGCATTTCCTGCTGCCTATGAGACATACTTCAGCATCTGCAGGACCTTGAACAGATACTCGCTCTCCACAGGGTCCTGCCTGGAGTCTTTCACTGTGAGGAGGACTCGCTTCTTCGTTTTTTGGAAAAGGTCCAAGACACGGGTCAGCTGCACGTGGACAGCCTTATCCATGCACGAGCCATTTACAATGGACTCAGATATCCGCACCATATACTGAGCATGCACTTTTTCCAGCGTATCCTCAATCACTTCCATCATAGTCTCGCAGTTGGGCCTTTTCATAAGCTTGCTCCCACAGAGAGTCGTACTTCCCTTGGGCAGAGCATTCTTTACGTCCCTCAGGCCTTTTATTACGGGATCCATGCGGAAACAAAAAGAAAAAAAGAAAAAAGGCAAATTCAGACGCTATTTGGGTTATTGTTCGCGCACTGGAAGTAATAGATAGAGATTTACTAGCTAATTCAGAGTACTATCACTCACTTTCCAACTATTCTCACTTTCTAACTATTATCCTGTGGTGAATTATTGGAATTCCCACAAATTTAGATCATGCCTTGAAAAAAATCAATAAGATGTAAACCATAAAAATTGTCAGTGAGCATTAAAGATATAAATACGCGAGACGTTTTTAAAAAGAAGGAACAAAACACAGAAGTAATGTCAAGGAATTCTAAACATCGAACAGTACGACATTCAATAGTCGACATTTATAAACCCTCATTGGAGATTTTATTCGGCAATATCCAACGCCTAAATCCGATTTACGACCTATTCCTACTATTATTCACTTACATTTATACTGGTATTCATACTATTGTTCATACTATTATTTGCATATTTACAATCTTACTAGCTATAATACTTACTGAAATTCTTAATATTATTCGGGTTATTATTTACCCATTTACAATCATACTAGCTATAATACTTGGTAAAATTCTTAATATTATTCTTACTATTTGTCGTAAATCCGGGTTTCATTTTGACGATTGTATAAAACGAGCTCCAGTAAAGATTTATTAGTCTTTGGAGAATCCCGGCGATCGACCTTCGCTTGACTTGAATAGTGCATATTCGAATTTCTTGCCATTTTCTTCAGCTCTCTCTTAAATTAAAGTCGTCTGCGTATTTATGCTTGTAAACGATCACTACTTAATTTTTTTTTGCTTCAGATCATGTAAAATTCTTTCAAGCTGATCGTGCCGTCTCCGACTTTGTGGGAATTCCAATAATTCACCACACTATTATTTACCCTTTTGCTTTCATACTATTATTCATACTTTTTCAAATTCTTACTATTATTTATACTATTATTTACATGTTTACAATCACACTAGCTGAAATACTTGGTAAAATTCTTAATATTATTCATAGTATTATTCACTCACTAAGTATTTCTTTCTTCTTTTATTTTCAGCCATGGACGAGTATGACAGAATGCGTGTGCAGAGAGATGCAATTCTTCAAGAGTTTTCGCTGATGAAAAGCGCTGCCAGGAGAGTGCCTTTCCCAAGAAGCACCCACACAAGCACAAACTACGCTGAAAACATCCACGAATATGCACCCTCGGAAAGTGCCAGGCTAAAGGTAATATCCGCCCTGGAGAGAGACCGGCGTAATTGGACGTGCATTTTGGAGCAGCCTTTTCCAGCGGCAGAGAATGCGGTGAAGGTAAAAGACGCAAGAAAGCCTGCCCTGAAGAGAAAGTACATAAAGTACGTTAAGTTCGCAGAGTTAGTGGGACCACGAGAGGAAAAGTGTTCTATTTGCTGGTGCTCGTATAAGGCCGTAAACATCTGTGGGATCATGCGATGCATGCACATGTTTCACAGGACATGCATAAACAGACACATTTCAACGGCAGGATCCTGTCCCATCTGCAGGAGAGACGTCATCAGCGGAGTAGTCAACTAATAAGAGGCTCAGCACGAGAATATTTCCACAGTACTGAAGCATATTATACATTGAAGTTATTATTGTTATAAGATAGAGTATTATCAAATCAAGTATTATAAGATATTATTATTGCTATAAGATAGAGTATTATCAAATCAAGTATTATAGTAGAATAACGTATTATACAATGAAGTATTATAGTAGAATAAAGTATTATAGAATAATTCGAGTTATTATAGAATAAAGTTATTATACAATGAAGTATTATTGCTATAAGATAGAGTATTATACAATGAACTATTATAGTAGAATAAAGTATTATACAATGAAGTTATTATACATTGAAGCATATTATTGCTATAAGATTGACTATTATACAATGAACTATTGAACTATTATACAATGAACTATTGAACTATTATACAATGAACTATTGAACTATTATTGCTATAAGATAGACTATGATAGAATTGCTGCATTGCAACTGCACTGATTTATTTGCTAGTAGTATCTATTGTGCACTTAGCCCGGACTATTTCTGGATCCTGCTGGCATTCACGCATGAATATCCCATGCCGCCCTTGGAAATTCCAGGAGTGCTTTCCTTTCATCGTGCAGAGAGAGAATGCCCAGTCTTTTCTCCCTTTTTTTCTTTGGGTTTCTGCCGTCTTCTCTCCCTGTCCCCGGGCATGACCTCGGAATTCTTAAATATTTTTTTATATTTCACCCCAGCAAATGGCAAACACCATAAAGATTCTTGAGAAAAAACAGAACCCGTTACTCGACAGAATGGAGCTCTCTCTCTCGATATACCACCCCACGTGTGGAACCCCAGACAAGAAAGACGTAGCTAAACTCCTGAGCGAGCAGCTAAACTCTTCCATTGACAACATAATCGTGCGAGACTGCTACACAAAGTTTGGTACCCACATCGCCACAGCAACTGCGAAGATCTACAACAAGAAGTCCAGCCTGGAGACGATAGAGCACAAGTTCGTCCTAAACAGGATCCAGAAGGAGAAGGGCGGAAAAGAGTCCACGAGACTCCCTAGAAAGCTGAGAAAGGAGGAGAAGAACAAGAAGAAGAAGATCAGAGGAACTCTCGCAGCCCTCCAGAAGAAGGCAGAAAAGAGGCAGCAAAGAGGTTAAATAAAGTGCGGATTATTAAATTTTTTATGCGGGAAGTGCGCGGGGAGTGGATGGAGCTGGAGCCGGAGATAAGCGAGGCAGAAAGTGCAGCTGAAACCTCCAGGGAGAGCGAGACTTTGGGAGAAGGAGGGAGGGAGGACCTTTTTCGGGCTGTTTTGAGGGGATTTGCAGAGTGGCAGTTGGGGATTTGGAAGCCTGCAAGGAGTTGGGCAGTGTACGGAGTAGTCTTCCTGGGGGGAGGATACGGCCTCTATAAAGTGGCGTACGAAGTGGGGAAGGTCCTTCTCGCGGGTCTCAGCCTCCTGGGGGGAGAGTGCTTGCGGGCAGTGATCTTTTTCCTGGTGATGGATGCCCTCATGAAGGCCCTCGTGTAGGAGAAGGAAAGAAGGCACGCTCAAAAGCAGTAAATGTGCAGTAAAGGTATGCAATAAGAACTATCTATGAATGGTTAAGAGTAAGTATGCATTTAGACAGTTTAGTATGAGAACTATCTATGAGTATAAGTATGCAATGAGAGTAAATGCATTTAGACAGTTTAGTATGAAAAGTATTTAGACAGTTTAGTATGAGAAGTATCTATGAATATAAGCATGCAATAAGAGCAAGAGTAGTACTATTTAGACAGTGAATATAAGAAGTACTTATGAATGGTTAAGAGTAAGCATGCAATAAGAGTAAATGCATTTAGACAGTTTAGTATGAGAAGTATCTATGAATGTTTAAGAGTAAGAGTACTTAGACAGTTTGTATTTCAGGCTATTATAAGTATCTATGTATATATGAAGTACTTAGACAGTTTGTAGTTCAAGTTGTTATGAGTAATTCAGGCTATTATATGTATACATAAGTATATGCATATGAAGTAGTTAGGAATGGTTAAGAGTAAGAGTAGTACTATTTAGACTTTTTGTATTTCGAGTTGTTATAAGTACTTATACTTTTTGTATTTCAAGCTGTTATAAGTATCTATGTATATATGAAGTATTTATGAGAAAAACTGTTTGTATAGAGAAAATATATGTATTACTTAGGAGTATTAAGAGAAAAAAGTGTAGGGAGTACTTAAAAATATTTAGACAGTTTGCAAACTCTACGAAAACTATTTAAGACTATACAAAAGCAAATCTATTTAACCGCATGAAAACAGGAAGTATTTAACAGCACGACATAATACCACACGAGAACTCCACGAGAACTCCCTCCTAATGTCTCTGTGAATTTCTGGATATTCCGTGCTTTTTTTCACCCCATGGGAGACGAACGGAGTTCCAATAATCACCCGGAAGATGCCCTTTTGGGCTTGCGCCAGGCACAGGAAAGCGTCATCAGAAGGTGGAGACTCGCAGAGGCAGAGCCCCCGAAGGAGTTCCAGACCGTCCAAGAAACAGGGAAGTTCCGGGAAATTCGCGCTCTCTACGCCCCGAGCACGCAGCAAAAAGTCTCCACGGAAGTCCTCGGAGAAAGCAGGAGATTCTTCCCGTTTTCGCACTTCAACAGAGTCCAGAGCGTTCTCCTCGGGCCAATTTACAGCACGCGAGAGAACGTGATGATCTCTGCCCCGACAGGCTCTGGGAAGACGGAAATTGCCGTCCTGGGAGTCCTGAAGGAGGCAGAATCCCACGGAAAGTTGACTCGCGCAGTCTTTCTCGCTCCAACGAAGTCCCTCATAAAAGAGGTCCTGAAGACGCTGGAGAGAAGATTCCGGGACTTCCTCAGCACAGCCCAGGATACGACAGACTCACGCCCTCCCACACACGAAGTGAATGTCCTAGTGACAACTCCGGAGAGATTCGATATCCTGAGCCTGCACGGAAAAGTATCTCCTTCTCTCCTGGTAGTAGATGAAATCCATGCCCTGGAGGAGGCTAGAGGGGGAGTCCTGGAAAGTGTCGTCCTGAGAAGTCGGGGGAGAATGCGGATAATTGGGATGAGTGCGACAGTGCCGAATTACAGGGATATTTCTTGCCTGATAGGGGCTAAGGAGAAGTACGCTTTCTACTTCGGGAGTGCCTGCAGGGAAGTTCCCGTGAGTTATACTGTTATCGGAGTGAAAGAAAAAAATCAGGTAAAAAAAATCTCCAACGGAATCTCCAACGGAATTCTAAGGGAAAAACTCGGGGAAATCCTGGGGGGAAGATTATTCGGGGAAGTACCTACTCTTCTCTTCCTGGGGGCAAGGAAAGAGTGCTTTCCCGTGGCCTGTGAAGTCGCTAGACTCCGAAAGCCCAGGAGTCTCCAGGCGAGAGAATCTCCGAATAAAGCCTTTGAAGGAGAAGCCCGGGAGTATTCGGAGATTCTCTCGCGGGGGGTGGGGATTCACCACTCGGGCCTTTCCCAGGGAATGCGTCTTCTCGTGGAGAGACTCTTCAGGGAGGGCGGAATACGCGTGATTTGCTGCACGGGGACTCTCGCATGCGGAGTAAATCTTCCTGCTGAGAGAGTTATCATATGCGGATCCCCAAGAGCAGGATACTCCCTCTCGGAAATCTCTCAAATGGCAGGAAGAGCAGGGAGGAGGGGACACTCTTCGGAGGGAAATGTCGTTATTATAACGGAAAATAGCCGTGTTTCAGCCTGTGCTCGGGCACTTACTTTCCAGTTTCCTGTTGAGAGCCGCTTGGGGGAGACTTTTCCCACGCGGATTTTGTACGAAATTTGCAGTTCCCCAAGGAAAGTGCAGGATTTGGTGGAATGGGTCGGGAAAACGCATGCGTACAGGAGGGGGATGGTGCACGAGGAGACGAGGAAGCACTTTTCCGACTTGCCCGCTCTTGTATGCTCTATTTTGGAGGTTCTTCACGGGATGGAAGTAATTCTTCTTCAGGACGAAAATTCCGCCTGGGGAAAGTTTGCAGGAATAGTTCAGCCGTCAGGCCTGGGAAAAATCGCATTCTCCTTCTACATGCGCCCGGAATCTGTCTCTCGGTTTCACAGGGTCTTTCTAGAGGCGGAAAATAAAAAAGTATTTTTCGACGTGGGGGATGTGATTCTCCTGGTGAGCACGGCGGATGAGTTTAGAGAAGTTGCATCCCTTGAGAAGGTAGAAGGCGTGAATCTTCGGGGGGAGGGCCCTGGGGAAGTCCTGGAGGCTGAGAGTGGATATTTGCCCCTTCTTTCTGCGAAGTATCCCGTGAAGGACGGAGGAAACAGGGCCAGGAAGATGGTTGAAAGGTGGGGGAGAGGGAGCGAGCTTGTTTTCTTCCTGATACAAGCGCATATTGAAGGAGTTCCTGTAGGGCCTTCTCTGCAGAGTGCTTTCGGGAAAGTCGTTGTAAGCCTGGAGAGAGTCGCAAAAGCAGCTCTGGAAGTGGCCAGAGCTATTCCGAGCAGGTCCGTGCATGCGGTGATGGACTTAGTCCTGAGCTCGCGCACGAGAGAGTGGAGATACTCTCGTGGGAGGACTCCTGTGAGCGTGCATGTGGAAATATCCCAGGGAATTATAACGGTTAAAAACCTGAATTTAAGAAAAATATTCGTTAGTATCTCATCTTCCACGGAGTACCGAGTGATACACACGGCCTTCACTGCAGGAGCAGCACACACGTACGAAGTACCGCCTGATTCCCCGAAAGGAACGGCATATACCGTGCGAGTAGAGGCTTCTGACGCCTTCACAGAGCCTACAGTAGTTCATCTGTGCGAATAGCCCAAAATAAGCAATAAGCAATAGATGCAATCGATGCAATCGATGCAATGGATGCAATGGAATAATAAAGTAAAACACTCTAACAATAGTAAAGAAATACTCCACGAATATTGAAGGAAATACTTAAGCAATAGAAACAGTAATATACTCTAGTAATAGTAATACTCTAACAATAGTAATAGAATAGCAATAGAAACAGTAAAGTATTCTAGTAACACTCTAATAATAGCAATAGAAACAGTAATACTCTAGTAATACTTAACTAATAGTAATAGAAACAGTAAAGTATTCTAGTAATACTCTAATAATAGCAATACCAACAGTAATAGAAACAGTAAAGTATTCTAACACTCTAATAATAGCAATACCAACAGTAATATACTCTAACACTCTAATAATAGCAATACTAATAGTAATATACTCTAGCAATACTTAACTAATACTAATACTAATAACAATAGCACTAGAAACACTCTAATAATACTAATAGCAATAGTAACTAGCAATACTCTAACCAATGGAAACACCGAGACGTACTGCAGTACTGCAGTAGACCCGAGTGGAAGCCCGAAAGAGGCAGAAACTACTGCATTCCGCGGATATTCTGGCTTTCATATTCGGAGTCTTTATTTTTTTCATGCAAGACAGAGGCTGGACCATCCCCGAGGAAGAGCGCAGAAAGCTCTCCTCCCTCATCTCCGCAGCCAAAAGCCTCCTCGCAGGAGCCCCAGAGCCCGACGAGAACCTCTCCCTGGGAACCCTCGACTACCTCAGAAAGTACAAAATAGACGTAGCACAATAAATTCCTATACGCGAAGGTACTTGCTCGATATAAAGTGCTGTATGACAGCGTACGGGGACAGAACCACGCCGTCATACATTTTTATCGTTCCGCTGTTTACTTTTCCCACGGGAACCGATCTGAGCGAGTAAATCACGACGGAGTGCCTAGAAAAAGGCTCTTCCGACAGTTTCAGCTCCCCGTACTTCTCCACCCTCTCCCGGAACGTGTGCTTGCTCGGAGGATACGTTTTATCGAGGTGAATGAACCTAAGAGCCTTCGAATAGCAGAGTCCCTGCTGCTCCTCCGCAAACAAAAGCTCAAAGAAAAAGCCCTCCCGAGAGCAAAACTGCGCCGACCCGAAGAGAAAAGGCAGCAGCTGATAGTCGTCGAGTCCCCCCATTCCCTGGCTTCCTGCAGGCTCTAGCTTGTACTTCAGTATAAGCATCCGGACTATGCTGAAATAGTGCTCCATAACGAGGAGAAAAGCCCTTTCCTCAAGAGCCTCCGTCGTCATGAGGACGATCAGGAAGCAGAAGAAGTTCAGCTCGTGCCCTGTCCCGTAGTCTATCCTCGACTTGTTCCCGAAGGACTCCTGCAGGTACTTCTGCAGGACAGAAACATCCTCAGGTACAAGCCCTGGGAATGCGTGAGAAATGAGTCTCTCCCCCTCCACGGAGACTCTTTCCACAAAGTTCACGAATCCCTTGTTCCCGTACCTCTGATCCCCCTCCTCTATCGGAACTTCCCGAACTATTTCCTCAATTTGCAGGAGGAAAATATTCCCGGGAGTGATGATACTCGAGGAGTCGGAAACTTCAGAGTCCAGAACGTGCTTCTTGAGGCTCTCCAGAGTCCTGTCTTCTGAGAGGTCGTAGAATCGCTTGAGGTCTCCTGGGATCTCATTTCCCTGTATCTTCCGGTTGAGTCTGGCGATGTACTGCGTTATCTTCTTGTACGCTTCTGAAGCCCTGAACTTCGCAACATCCCTGCGCTCTGGGTCTATTGTGTATAATATTTCATCCATTGGAAATAAAATTTCCATGCTTATACCGTTCATAGAGCAGATCCACATAGGCGTATTCATACCGAATAGGAAGCTCCATACGGAGCCAATGAAGCAATTAGGAGAATACCTGAAGAGAAAAGGATATAGCATATACTACTTCGAGGATGCGTATAGGGATGAGACTCCCGTTGACTCCTGGCCGCACGTCGATGTGATGCTCACCTTCTTCTCGGAGGGAATTGACTTTATGAAGATCCGGACGTATGCGAGCATTCACAAGCCATTCGAAGTGAATGCGATCGACAGGCAGTTTCTTCTCCTGGACAGGCGCTCTGTGATGGCAGTCCTCGACAAGATAAAGGTCCCAACAGCAGAAAGAATCGTATACAACGGGAGCATTCGGAAGAAAGGATCTGCATATGCTCCCCCTGCAAGTACTGCGGACTTAGTGAAAACCCCGAATAACCCAAACCAAAACCAAAACCAAAAATCTCAGGATATCTCCGTGGAGAAGGAGATTGAAGAGATCGTGCGGAAGCAGTTGGAGGTCTTCAACATCCGGAGAGACGACCTTTTCCAGGGATCCAGCCCAAGATCCTGCCACGAGGATACGCTCTCCGTGGGAAGTGCTCGCATGGAGAAGCCGTACGTGGAGAAGCCCGTATACAGTGAGGACCATAATATCCACATATACTACAGCAGCAAGTGCGAGGGAAGAGAGAACGGGATCTGCCGCCTCTTCCGGAAGATTGGCTCTAAAAGCAGCAACTTCGACAGAAACACGCAGGGAACTTCGTACAGGGAGGACGGGAGCTTTATATACGAGAAATTTCTCCCCATAAAAGACTATCTCGACATAAAAGTGTACGTTCTTGGAAAAACTGTGTACGCTGAAACGAGGAAGTCCCCCGTTAAGGACGGAATTGTCATACGGACGGAGTCAGGAAAGGAGGAGAGGAAGGAGATAGCGCTGACTCCGCTGGAAGTATCGGCTGTTCTGAGCGTGAGTAAGGCCCTTGGGCAGTTCATATGCGGGATGGACATCCTCAGAACCTCGAACGAGAAGTTCATTGTCGTGGATGTTAACGGCTGGTCCTTCGTAAAGTCCAACGTAAAGTACTACACGCAGGCGCACCTGAAGCACCTAGATAAGAAGATAAAGAGACACGTCCTGAAGGGAAGAGCTAAGAGCGGAGATACTTCCCGGAGAGAGGACGTTCTCCTGTACGGGAAAGTTCTGGAAGCAGTTGTCTCAGATGCTGGGGGAAAAGGGGAAGTATCAGCACGAGATGTCGAGATAAAAGGCGTTCACTCCGTGTACAGGCACGCCAGGAGGACTCCGAAGCTGAAGAAGAAGCTCTCTTTCGCGTCAGAGCGTCTCCTGGAGTACGCTGGAAGAGCCTCGCACATGGCAGGGAGAGATACGTCGAAGGTGAAGGAGCTCGAGCGAATCCTGGGCGAAGAGAGTGCAGGAAATGCGAAGTTTGCGACCCACGGGAATCTCCATGCCCTGAAGGCCCTGAAGGAAATAACGAAGGAAAACAGCGACGTACGGGCGAAGCTCAGCATCGACGGGGAGAGTGTGAGAGTCGTCCTGAAATGGGGGGGAGCCCTCACGGAGAGATCCCGGAAGGAAATAGAGTACGAGGCGATGGAGTACGAGTCCTTTCTCTCGACAGTTGAGGGGGACTCCTTCTCGAACTATGCGATATATGCCCCGAATAAACCCGTATCGGAGAGAAAAACGGAGAGAAAAGTGAGAATTTTAGCAAACCCTGAAGATCGGACCCTGAAAACAGCAGAAATTTTCAAGACGGTTTTAGGGTGGACGGAAAGATCTGGGCACTCGATTAAGGAAAAGTACTTTTGCATTTCCAGGGATGCTGATGATCATGCAGATATCTCCTGTCCCAGGCTTGCAAGTGCGTACTCTATGATGAAGGAGTCCTTCCTGTGCGGGGAGTCCTCGAAAATTTCCGTTGAGCCTCTTCTTGGGGCTCCGCTGGAAAATGAGTACTCCTGCGCGGACGGGGAGAGAGAAATAAGCCTTCTCTACAGGAATAAGCTTACGATAAAGGCAGAAAAAGGCCTGGAGAAGGCGGAGAGAGGCTCTGGAGGGTGTAAGTGCGCGGATTCAGCGTGTGAGTGCGCTGAAATAGGGTTTCTCCGGAGGTGGTGCTTCGTATTCAACGAGTACCCGCTTCTGACCCTGAGAAATACGAAGACAGTTATTCCGTTGCTTCTGGACCTGATAGATTACGACATTCTATCGAGCCAATACGAGAGAAAGCGCTCCCCCATTTTCAAGTACTTCCCCTGCATAGAGGAAGTCTTTGCTCTTTTCAACGCGCATGCGAGTCTTCTCTACAGGAAGAGAATAGAGAAGTTCTTCAGAAAAAGTCTCTCCCTTGATGTTGTTGAGTATTTGGAAACCCGTATGAATTCACACTCTGATACGCTTTATGTGACGAAGAAGTTCACTCTGCTCGTTCTCTTGAAGTATATCCTCAGCATAGAGGAGACTGTCTATATGAACGAGAAGCTGAAGGGGCGGATAGAGGAGGCTATGCACAGTATAGGGTTTCTGAGCTCGATTTCTCTCGTGCATTTATCGTGCCGGAGTGTGGAGTACGTCCTTGTCCTGTACGGGCACGGGATACACATCCACAATAGGATCCACATGATGCCTGCAGAGTCTCCAGATCAGATACTCCGAACGGAGAGAAAGAAAGTTCTCTCTGTGATCAGAAAGAGTGTTTTCTTCCCAAAACCTGAACAAATAGTGAACAATAACAGTGAAAAATAATCTGATTTGAATAAATTCTCTCCGTATCTCCCATGTATTGAATAACCCGAACATAAACGCACATTTTCATAGTAGACTTTCCTTCTATTCACTCTTATTACTGTCATTTCCATGTATTCCCATGTATATTGGCGTGTTTCGGTGTATTTACTGTTATTTCGGGTTATTCTCGTGTGTTTTCTCTTATTTTCTCTTATTCCCGTGTATTTACTGTTATTTTCTCTTATTTTCTCATATGTTGTCTTATTTTCTCTTATTCCCGTAGTTGGTGTGTTTTCTCTTATTTCCCTTCTATTTTCTCATATGTTATCTTGTTTTCTCTTATTTCCCTCTATTTTCTCTTATTCCCGTGTATTTACTGTTATTCGGGTTATTCTTGTGTGTTTTCTCATATTTTCTCATATTCCCGTGTATTCCCGTAGTTAGTGTATTTACGTCTTTTGTTTGCAGATTAAATTTAAATTTCCCGAGAGAATGCAGAGGAATACGCTGAATGCTCTTGTGAAGGAGACTGAGTTTATAGACGAAACGATAAAGGCAGCAAAAGGAAAAATGTCTGCCACAAAAGAGGCCCTGGACGCGATAACTCTCGAAATATCCTCCCTCTCCCTCCTGAAGAACGACAGCCTAGTCCGCACCGCAGCTACAGCGCACTCGAACATAGAGCACACGAAAAGACTCCTCCTGGAAGTGCGGCAGTTCAGCGCCAAGTACAAGAAGCTCCGGAAGGAGATGAAGTCGTCAACAGAAAATCCAAGTGCAGAAGGCCTTCTCTCGATCTACAAGGAGATAAAAGAGGTTTTAGGACTAAAAAATGCAGCACCTGAAATAACGGAAAAAATAGGAATTTTGGAAAAACAGTTCGAAATATTGGTCCTAACCCTCGTAGATTCCCTCCCAGAGATCGTCCAGAAGGAGGGAGCAGTTGCGTACCTTAAAATCGTGAAAGTCTCCTCCTCCGAGGCCGCCCACACGGAGGGAATCTCCAAGCAGAAGCGAAAGGCGAAAATTCCCTCGAATTTAGAGTGCAACTTAAGCAGAAACCGACTCTTCGAGGTTTTCCTGGACTCTCTCGACAGGAAATTCGCAGAGAATCTCCCCGGAGCCCCAGAGTCTGCGAAAGCTCGCGGTCTTGCCTTCGTCCTGCAGGATCTCTCCTCCCTGAAGAAGACGGAGAGTCTCCCCGTCTCTGCAAAGTACCAAATATTCGCATTCGCGTGCATACAATATCACAGACTCCTGTACGAGTACTTGGACAAAAACTCCAACGCATTCGACCCTGAAGAGTCGATAGGAATCCTCCTGTGGAGCAAAAACTACTACGCAGAGATGCTGAAGATGGGAAAGATGAAAAGCCTCCTGGGACCCGTCCTCTTCTCAGGGAGGGAGGAGGAAGTTGCGAATAAGTACGTGAAAGCAGCAGAGGAGAAGCTCACGGAGTGGATAGGAAACCTCGCAGCAGCAGAAAGTACTCGCTTCCGAGAGAGAAAGAAGGCCCCAGACTTGGACAGCGAAGGAAAGTTCATAAGCATCGGATTCATGGATCTCCTCCACATAATCAGACAGCAGCTAGAGCCCATATACACACACCCGGAGATATTCCGGAGACTCTCCCAGCACATCCTCAAGTGCGTGAGAAAGTTCAAGGAGACGCTTTCCGTCGCTGTCCTTGAGGAGTTGGACCTTCTCCTGAAGGATAAAGCCCAGAATGGATTCGAGGAGTACTGCATCGCCCTCTCAAACAGCGGCCTAAAGTTCATGGACTGTCTGCACACGCTGAGCTTCTACAGTGACTCTCACGTACAGGCAATTAGTGAAGTCTTTCACGAGTGCATGGTTTGTGCTAGTGATGCTCTTGTCCAGAATATTCTCTTCGTCATTTCTCCTGCTGTTAGGAATATGTATACGAGGGCGTGGAATTCTGAGCCTGTCACGCAGAGTATTGTTTCAACGTACGCAGACTATCTGAAGGACTACAGGGAGAGCATGATCGACTACGCTTTTACTTTCTTCGTCTCCTCCCTCCTTGGGAATACGGTTGAGATGTACTTTGAGAGGTGCACGCGAAAAAAGGCTCTTTTCCTGGGGGAGCATCTTTGCATCGTAGGAGCAGATAGGAAGAGGTACCGGGAACTGTTTGGGCAGCACCTCTCGAAGAATTCTCTTAAGAGCATCCTCAGGAAGCTCGACTGCTTTATCGCGATTACTTCCTCGGATAATGTCAGCATATGCGCGGCAGAGGTCGCTCTCTACGTGAAGGAGTACCCGGAGGACTCCCG
>NW_025952923.1:0-5364 GCF_021653875.1 Nematocida major
TGCTGTATTCTGAAGAGACTTTGCAGTTTATACTCATGCGCAGGAGCAGAATAACCCGAATGCATAGGTTTAAGAGGCTGGGAAAACAAACAAAGTCTGCAGCTTCACTATATCACGTGAATACTTCCGTATCACAAGTGAGTGCTGCAAGTGGGTTTTACTCTATAATTTCCTGCGTATTTTTTTGCCTGCGGCTGTTTCACAAATAGGTAAGCTCGTTTATTTTTCTGCGCGTGCGACGTACTCCTTCGCCATATCGAGGACTTTAGCCTCGTTCTCTGGTGTGCCGTACTCCTTCTCGAACTTCAGGAATGTCTTGAAAATGCTCTTAACAGCTGCCTCTGGGAGCTCTGTGGAGGAGACGGACTTGTGCAGGAGGTTTCTTGCGTACGCGACATCCGCACTCTTTTCAATGCTTCCAAGCTCCAGGGCGATGTACTTGATTGTCCACTCCTCCTTCGCCTTGTTCTCCACCTTTGCGATCTTCTTCTCCATTGCGGCTCTTCCCTCGTTCTTAGCGATGTGATATAGTGTCTCTGCGTGTGCCACTTCCACTGCCTTCCTGTCGGATGCCTTCATCTCCGCCCTCTCCAGGAGGCTCACAACCGATGCAAGTTCTGCGGTGCTTCCCTGCCTCTTCGCCCCGAATATGAGCTCCTTATATCCGAACGGGGATTCGCTCTTCTCCCGCACAAATCTCATGCAGAGTTCTCTGTGGAGGTTTCTGTTCTGGGAGTTTCTTGCGGTGTCGATTGCCTTCTTCAAGAACGTGCACCCGTCTCTCTTCACTCCCTCGTCGATTGGAGCCAGCGTCTTCTCCGTGAGGGCTTCGCTTGTTTCTCCGAGGAGTCCTGCGTAAATCAGGCACATCTCCTTCTTAGACTCAGGGGACTGCAAGTACGCGAGGGCCTTCTTGAAGACCTTCAGCATCTCCGCAGGGGGGGCATTTTGCATGCGCCTTCTCCACGGGTCTACTCCGTCCTTGCTGTTGAAGAGCTCCATCTGCATGTTCTCGTCGTGCTCTGAGTCCTCGCTCTCGCTCTCGCTCTCCTCCTCGTGTGCGTATGCGAGGGGTTCCTGCATGTGCTCTGCCTGCTCGTCTCTTGCCTCCTCTGCGGGTGCTGCCTCGATTGAGCTGAGCACTTCGTACTTCTTGATCGAGCCCTCGAGTTTTCCTGCCTCGTAGTCGATGTCGAAGAGGACTATTTTCACCCTCTGCCCTACGTGCACGAGAGTAGCCCAGTCCTGGACGAATCTGCTGCTTATCTCCGCAATTTGCACGCGAGCCACGACGTGCTTCGATATTTGCACGAATGCCCCGTATCTGTGGATGTTTATGATCTTTCCCGTAACTATTTGCCCGTTTTTGAAGGCTTTAATTTCCTTAAGGCGCATTTCGTCTTTTTTCTTCTCGTGGGCCTCCCTCTCCCCGTGGGCCATGTCCTTCCACAGGACTCTCTTCTTCCGGGGCTCCTTCAGAAGGTCTCTCTTCTTCGCGTGCTCTCCGACTGTTTCCATGTACTCCCTGGGGATTTGGGTTCCCTTGAAGGAGTTCTCTGCCGAGGCAAGCTTTTTCACGTGGATGTAGTGGACTGCTCCCACCTCCGGCACGGAGTACTCCGTTCTCTTGATGTTTATGCAGACTCTTCCGAAGGTACTGCACACCAAGTAGTCATCTCCCACTCTCCGGACGACTCCCACGACTCCCGTATTGATCTTTGGGGGGACCTGCACGTTCTTCGCGTTTATAAGGGACTCCTTCGCCGTAACGACAATGGAGTATCCCCACACGTCGTAGACTCGCACGGTTATCCTCTCACCAACTGAAAAGGGGGGAAGAGATCCCTGCCTGGAAATATCCGAAAAGTGGTCATCGTACAAGACTGCGTGCATCACCTCGTCCAAAACGATCTTTGCTACCCCGTTTTTCTCTATGCTGCGGACCTCTCCAAGGAAGACTTTTCCGACAAGGTCTGGGCTCGGGAGGTTTTTGTGCACTTCATTGAAGTACTCTTCGTACGGGACTGCGTGCACGAGGGATTTATCCTCCGAGACAAACGCAATAATTGACGTGTGCTCGTCATCCTCGTTCAGCTCCTCCTTGCTCTCGACTATGATGCTTCCCAGGCCGAGTGCATCTGCGGTGTACGAGTAGTACATCTTCGTGTACTTCGGCCTCTTGTCTCCGAGGATGTACTTTGGTCTTCCCGTTATTCTCGTCCTAACGACAACTCCTGGGGAAACTTCCTCTTTTCCTCCGATGTAGACTTCCCTGTCGACACTATCCCGGAGAAGGTACGTGGAGCCAGCGACTGCTGCAACCTGGAAGACTGCGAGTGCGCCTTTCTTGTGCTTCTTCTCTGTCTTCACAATAGCTGTTTTTCCAGGTAGACCCAGCGCAACGGAGTATCCCATCTCCTCATCCGCCTCGATGAGTCCGGTCACTATAGAGTCATTCTTCACAGATTTTTGGATGAAAAACGTGCACTCGTACCTTCCCTCCTTCTCGCCGAGTATAAGAAGCTCAACGCAAAGATCCCTGGAAAAGTGCGGAATCATCCTCTTGGTGCTAATTTTAAGGGATCTTTCGTCCATCTCGAGATCGTTCTCTATTGCCTTCTTGTGCACCACGCCAACTCTGCCGTTTGGAAGCCTAAATGTAAGCCTGTCTGCCTTCTCCAGATAGAGTGCTCCGATTACACAGGATCCCACAGGATACACTATTTCGTCTGAGTCCAGCTTCTCTTTTTTAACAGCTCTCTTCCCGAATAAAATTCTCGTCATAAAAAATATTCAGTTGCTTGTAATTATATAGAATATATCCCAGCAAAATTTGGAAAAACTTTTTATGACCTCGCGCCCTTCTGATTACGGCCTTAGTTTTCCCATTTACGCAGAGATACTGCAGACGGACTCTTTTGTGGAATGTATGATGAATAACCACTTTCAGGTGGTAGTTTTTGCTGCAGTATTTGGAGTGATATCACTCGCATACTGCGCCTTTTTGCTGCTGCAGACACGGGCTGATGCCAGTCGCTCGGAGGAGGACGAGGAGGAGGCAAAGATGAGAGGCCGCCTGATTCGGGCTATCCTCGCTGAGAAGCAGGAGGAAGAAGAGTCTGGGATCTCCCCGGAAAAGAATCGGGCAGCCGGAGAGCCTGAGGATGCGACTGAAATGCAAGTGCTTTTTGAAGGATCTAACCCCCAGGAAAAGCACGTCTCCCCGACGTTCACAGAGGGAGAAATTGAAGAAATAGTGCGAGAAAGCAGGAGTCTATACACGGTGGAATTCCCCATTTACACCTCCCTGGCCAGTATTACGCCCGTACAGAGGCTCATGATCAACCAGGTAGGATGCTTCTCCCTGACGATGCTTTTCTTCCTCGTGGGGTACTACTTTCTCCCAGTTTTCCTGCACATGGAGCAAGTCTACACTGAGAAAAGCCTCAACAGCTTCATCGATGACTCCCCCCTGGAGACTGCGTATACGAACTTCACCCAGCTAAAAATTGCAGTAGAGAGAAAGATCCCAGAAGTGAATGGAGTTCCTGCAACGAAGGAGGCACTGGAGAAGGCAGAAACGTGGTTTTCCGTCCTGAAGGATATTTGCGTCTCGAGCAAGTGCGTGCAGTATTTGCAGGTCTTTGACATAGACAGCCTGGAGGAGTGCAGCTACAGAGACCCTGCGAAAGCCGAGAAGTTCCTGGGGGTCTTCGAAGAGGCACTCAGAATCACTGCTGACTCCGTGGAGAAGGCAAAAAAACATCTGGGGGAGGACGATGTGAAAACTCTCCTGAAAACACTTAAGTCCAACTTTATTCCCGTGTACGGCATTGCAGCGTCTGATCAGACAGTCGATGGAATAACGCATATTCTAGCGCACAGTGTCGCTGCGCTTATGGAGAGGGATTTGTCGAAGGTTCGCCCCGAGCTTTCCAGCGAGTTCCAGTCTGTTCTAATTGACAGTCTCTCGATAGTCCTGGAGAAGGCAGATGAGACCTTCTGCGGAATGCTCGATGCAGTCGTAAACGGGGAGAGTCCAGAGCGTGTTTTGGCGCTGAAGGAGAAGTGTGTGCGCACGCTCTCCCTCCTGCGGGGGCTGAAGGAGGGGGCTTTCCATGGATTTGCATCTGGTCCTCAGATTGCGCTGATGGACTCCGTTGCTGCGAACCTGGAGAGTCAGAAAGTGGCTACAGAAGCCCTCGTGAAGTTTGTGGATGGGTTCCTGGGGATTTCCATGCAGGATTCTTCGTGGGAGAAGAGTTTGAATGTGGAGTTTCTTAAGAGCGTGCACAAACAAATCATAAAAACATCCGGGGATCCCCCACTCTCAGCACACTTTTGGGAGACGATTGAGGGGCTGGTGAAAGACCCGAATTTTTCGTACCCGAAAGAGTTTCTGCGTGAGATTTCTATGACCATAAAAGACAGCTGGCTCCATGGGAATACGAATGGGAAGTATTTGGAGTATGTTGCGGCGTTCTGCATAAACAGAGGGAATCTCCGCCCCCCTTTCCAGGCGAGGGTGGAAGACGCGAGGAAGAATCTGAAGATGATTATTGAGCTTGGGAGGGATATAAGCACTCCGAGCCTTGTCAAGCAGCTCACAGATGCATTCGATACAATGGCCAAGCACAAAAACACGGGGAAAGACGCAGAAAAAACTGTGCTTTTTTTGAAAGAATTAGTACACTTTTTGTTCCTGTACACTCCGGAGCAGGAGGAGAGAAACAGGGCGGAACTTTCCAGGATGCTGTGGCAGCTCGTGAAGAGTCGGGTAGACGCATTTGCCAGCACGGACTCCACCTCCTGAGTGGGCTGCAGCATATATCTGGAGTATAGACGCGGATTTGTCCGTTATTTGAAGGTTTGCTGGCGCCTGTATAAAGCCACGGTAGAGTATGCGCGTTTAAGCGTTGAACCGAGTGAATAAAGGACATAATTCTGCAGGATTTACCCATTCTCATACTGCACTTTTCAGCGCCCAGCAGGCACGGCAGGAATTACTCTTTATTTGTTGCTGCCTGCCCATATAGACTATCCCCGTTCTTCATATCCGCAGCTACTCCTTCACAGAGCAGTCCTACTATAAATCTAGTCGTAATTCTTCTGGAAGTTCTAAGTGAAATTCACAGTCTTTATTGTTTATTCGAGCGCTTAGATACTTATTCGGGCTATTCTAGTTGTAATTCTTCTGGAAGTTCTAAGTGAAATTCACAGTCTTTGTGGTACACCAGTAGCTTGTATCCCACAACTCTGAGCATTATATTTTTAATCAAATTGAGCATAGCGGATCGCATCAACCATCAATTTGATGGCGCACAAAAGTATAAATACATGCACTAAAAATAAAAAGATGGATTT
>NW_025952923.1:5414-18229 GCF_021653875.1 Nematocida major
CAAAACAGGAAGTATACAAATTCAACATCGACGTATGACAATTTACACACTATCATTCCCAACAAGAACCTATACGAAGACCATCTCGTGTTTAACTCGCTACCACTGACGAGGCACGACAGCCTTTATTGTTTATTCGAGCGCTTAGATACTTATTCGGGCTATTCTAGTTGTAATTCTTCTGGAAGTTCTAAGTGAAATTCGCAGTCTTTATTGTTTATTCGAGCTTAAACAGACATTATTTTAATTTGTCCCCTAAAGTCTAACTTATATTGTCCTCTTGCTAACCCTATTAAGCAATAACCAATTACGAGCAACTATGCTTCAGCATACAGCATAATATATTCTTGCTTATAACGTTCTGTCCAGACAATATACAATCACGAGAAATATGCTCTCACATAGAACAAAACTGATCTTCTGTTTCTTCAGGCAATCAGCCACGGGAATATCTCTGCTGATTTTTCAGGCACTCGGATTATTCGCTAGATCAGTCCTTGTTTGCATACCCACTTACAGTTGCAATAGTGGAACTCCAGGTGAAACTACACTCTTTATTTGTTTTTCCAGCCTTCTTAAACCTGCATTCTCTCCCACTACTGCAGCTGCACCCCTCCTGAAAATAGTCAGCTGCGAGTAAGCACCTGAAACTTCAGGCACACTGCAAACTCCCTGATATAATATCCGATCTCAGGGAAGACCTGCTCTTTCGCGTATTTCCCTCGTCTTCGTGTGCGCATACTTCTGGAACTCCTCCGTATCCGCATGCTTCACCAGGAGGTTGCAAACCAGCAGAGCCTTCTCCTGCGGCCAGTTCTGTGCACCTACAACCTGATCAATAACGGCATTCACTCGATTCAGGAGACCAGGCGCACTTTCCTCGGACCTGGCTGCAGTCCCTATGATCTTCTCCAAACTGTCGTCGACCAAGTCCCAGTCCCCGTGCAGGAGTCCAGCAAGACACCGATTCTCCAGAAACTCAAAAGTGCAGTCCTTCTCCCCATCCCCCAAGTACGTCTCGCAGTACGCAGAGGGACTGTTCATCTCCAGGACAAACCACATTTTCATCCCCGGGTCGTAATACTGTGTAGTCCCATCCTCGTACAGCGCCAGCAGGAAGTATACATCACTGAGCAGGATATTCACAATCCCAGAGTGTCCCACCACGCATCCTTCAACTGTCGTGTGCAAATCCACGTCAATCACCCGAAACTCCCCAAATGCAACTGCCAGGACTCTCCGCCCTTTCACGTCGACAGAAACAATTTCCCTGAAGGGGATCCCCGGGAGGAGAAGAACTCCCCTCTCGAGGCAGTATATCCAGAGAGTGTCCATCTTCCCTGCTCGTGCCCCCTCTGCACTCACTATCGCAAGGAGACTCCCATCTGCTCCCACCATCTTTATCGCATGTCCTGCCGTTGAAAACCACTCTCTCCCGTTTCTCCGCGTGCTCAAAAGAGTTTTCTCTGCCTTCACGGATATTTCGTACTTTACGCCTTTCGCGTGCGTCTCCATGTGGGCTATGCACCTCCCCGGGAGTACTTCTGGGCTTTTATCAGTGCACGCCTGCGTGAAAAGCACCACGCGAGGACCCTTAACTACGCCTGTTTTTGAGGGTTCTTCGAGCGGGGCTATAAACCTCGGGATAATTTTCTTTTTCTTCGGCTCTTCGCTCGGAGTTTTTTGAGATTTTTCCTCGCTTTTCTCTCCGCCCTCGCTCTGGGCTTCCCCCGGGGGAGACGGGAATTTCTCTCCCTTCTCCGCATCCACGAACTCTCTCGCGTACGGCAGAACTACGTCCTCCTCAACGGCAGGAGCTACTGGCTCTCCCAGCTCCTTCTCTTCAAACTCCAGCCGAAAAACAGATCCATCGTACGTGCATCCCATAAGGACTCTTCCCTCGGGAGCCCACTGCATATCCATTATCGGCTGCTCTGAGACCTCCTTCAGCAAAATCAGCGGCTTAGAGCTGGAGGAGCTCCAAATAGCGACACTCCTGTCCTGGGACCCTGTAGCGAGTATGTACGAGGAAGCTCCTGCACTCCTCCAGAGCCACGGATTGAAAGCCACCGTTTCCACGGGGGCAGCGTGCCCTATAAGCGTGTAATTTCGCGTGAGAGAGGGCGTGAGGAGGGAAACTGCGTCCTGCCCCTCGAAAAAGGCAAGCCCACAGGCTATATACTTCCCGTCCGGGCTCCAGCTCATCCGCGCAAAAAAAGACTCCATTTGCACGCCCTTGAAAGGCTTTTTTGTCGACGCAATTTTCTTCAGGAGCTTATTGTAGAGGAAAAGCTCGCCCTCGTCCCCGTACGTTGAGATGTAGCCTGACCCTGGGCTGAAGGAAATTCCCTTGCACCCCTTCTCGTGCTTCTCCAGCCGGGTCACAAGGCGGAAGCTCTCCCTGTCGTACACAAAAACAGATCCGTCGTATCCTCCCGTGGCTAAGTACTTCCGCCCCCAGGCGATGCTGGAGACGTCTGATTTATGGTCGGAAAGTCTCTTCTTCGTGTGGAGTTTGAACGCATTTTCTGTCTTTGTAACCCCCCAAACGATCACATTCCCGTCGTCTGAGGCTGTGGCAAGCATATTCCCGTCCTGGGAGAATCTCGTGCACAGAACAGCCCCTGCGTGCTTGGAAAAGGAGCCTTCCTCCGTGGTTTTTCCCCCAAATACTCTCCACGCCCGGACAGATCCGTCCTGTCCTCCCGTGATAAAGTACGAAGCATCTCCAGGCCATATATCTATGCTGAAGATTGTGCACTGCTTCTTGTTGAGGATATGCGCAGCACTAGACAATACAACTTTCATTAAAAAAATATCCATGCTCCAATGTAATGTATGCAGACTCGCAGCGAGAGAAGTAGACGGGGGATTTGTCTGTGCAAATGGGCATATTATGAAAAAAGTCGAGGAAGTTGAGGATATCACGGGGAGAAAGGGCCCGAGCGGGTTGGTGACGAAGAAAAAGCGCAGATACCGGCTGAGAGACGATATTTCCACGCTTACTCCGCGGGATTTGTGTGCTCTCCTGGGGCTGCGGTACTTAGCAGGCCTTCTTGCAGAGTTCTCCATCCCGAAGTTGGCCTTCCACCGGTACAAGGAGATGTACTACTCCTTCACGCACGGGGTTTCTTCTGCGAGTGAGAGAAACCTTGCGATGCAGTACAAGGAAATTGCAGATGTTTTTACGTTTCTCGTGAAGCGGGACTTGGAGGAGAAGGGGGGAAACCTCTTCACGGTGTACGACTTCCTGAGGAAATTCGACGGGAAAGACTGCATGTTCTCGCACTTTCTTATGCACAGGATGCGGCTCAGGAAGGCGTATATGATAAACATCCCGCTGAGCAATCACCCGCACAAAATAACGACGCAAAGCATCGTTAACCTCCTGCAGAAAACCTTCCCAAACCGCCCGGAGTACTTCAGCAGTGTTTTTGGCGTGTTCAATGACGCTGCCCTCCAGAAAATGTGCACTCTTCTCGGGGTGACAAAGACGAAGAGTGTGACGGAAGGATTCCTGCGCTTTAAAGAGGCCCTCGTGCAAATACGCTTCTGCGAGACCAGTAAGAACCTGATTTTCAGCGAGTCTCTTCTGGGGGCGTATCTCTACCTGTACTTCGCGGAGGGGTGCATCATATGCAGTGTGGGAGGACATCTCGTGATCCTCGAGAAAAGCACCGTCTTCCGGAAGGAGAGAACCACGCGGCAGGACTTCTTCTGCCGGGAGTCAAACATTGCGAACCTGAAGCAGATGAATCTGCAGGTAACAGCCGCCCAGGACACGGATGGGTGGAGTGCGCCCGTCCTGGACCCTGCAGAGTTCCCAGCCCCGGAGTTCGAGGAGAGTGCAGAGAGTAGCTGCACGGACTGGATTTCTGCGAAAGTGATGAAAAACATCGCTGTTGCTGCAGGTGGATCTGCTGACTCAATAGAGCACGTTGTTAGAAGTGTTTTGGCCGTGTACAGAAATGTTATTTCCAAAATATCCCCTGCCTTGTAGTCTCTAGTTTTTATTCTCTGGAGGCTTTTGGTTTTTTGTGAAAGTTTTCTACGCGGAAGCAGTTGCTCAATTCGGGTATTGCGTATATGGGCCTACTCAGGGGATAAATAACTGATGCTAAGAGATGGGCTAAGCACTCTATAGGCAAACTGAGTGTTCTATGTGAAGGCATAGTTGCTCGTGATTGGTTCTTGTTTCGGCAAAAATGAATGTTTATTTGATAGCACAGATATAAACAATAAAGGCTGTGAATTTCACTAGAACTTCCTGTGTTTTTTTAACTATTTATATTTATTGATTAATTTCCCATGCTGACAGCTGTTTCCAGCACGCACTGGCGCTTTGGGGCTCTTTGAAAAATTTGCAAAAATAAAAAATAAAAAAGAAAAAATAAAATTGGGAAGGTTTATTTCCAAAGTGAATGTTTATTTCCTAAGACCTTGCAAAAGAACAAATTAAGAACAACCCGAATATCTGCTTCTGAATTTCTTCCCACTTGCCCATTCTCTCTACTCTTCATCTGCTCCTTTCGCCTGTATGCCCTGCAAGTTCCTACTTCCACCATTACAACTATTACAACTGAAAGCTTTTCCGAATAGCTCGAAGTGTTGAATAAGAGCATAAACCCACCCATAACACCCAGAAAAAGACCCTTTCTGCAGGAGAACTGGAAGATGCCTGAGATCATAGAGGGTGTGCATATGCCTGAATTATACCATCCAGTGACTCTTCTGCTTTCCTGCGGGTTCCTACGATATAAAGTGAATGTCCTCCGGTTTAATACGCCTTTGTTTTAATTTTTGCATCCGAATGGAAGGCAGCAAGGAAGAAAAAAGTGCGAAAAGGGTAGAGTGCATAATTAGCCTGCAGGAAACCGATAAAGTAGCAGACATGTTTATTGCATACTTGGAAGAGAGAACTATCCCTGGCCTGGGAGAGAAGGAAGTGCAGGCATATGTAGATGCATTTGCAGATGGTAATGGGCATATTCCTAGCCTGATATACCCCAGAAGAAGCACGCGAGAGACCTGCCAAGTACTGGACTCTCTCTCGAAGGATCTGCACGAGACTGTTCGCACTGCCCTGGGAGAGTATGTATTGCATATGGAAAAGAAAAAAGCAGAAACTTCTTCCAGCACAGACAGTTGGAGAGCTCTAGTATACCCCAGCACGCGAGAGGACATTGTGAATATGCTGGACGGAGTGCTGGAGGACTTTATTAAAAGCTCGCCCTCTCTCCGGTTTGCAAGCCCGATGATTCTCACGATAAAAACTATCATTACTTGGGCGACTCTTTTCGCGCTGACAGTTCTTGCCTTTGCGTACGTGATTCGCTGCAACTTTCCAATGCCCATTTCCGAGTACCGCCTGTAGGACCGGGAGTACTTGGGCTGGAACTTTGTCTGGACTTCGCTCACGGCGTGGGAATGCTCTCTGTGAGTTTTCGGTGAGTTTTGATGAGTTTAACGGTAGATGCAGATGAGAATCACAAAAACACCGAGGGATAGAAGGCCGAATAGGCCTGTTGCGGCACATACTCGCCTTTTTCTGGCACTTTCCTTCAGTAAGGGCGCAAAATAGAGGCTTTCTATTTGCTCTTGGTCTATACAGTCCAGGTCAAGAATTAAAGACTCTGCTATTTCATCTACTTGCTTGCTCCTGCTGGGAGAGTCTCCTGCCTGGAGAGATTCCAGAACGTGCTTTATCTTCTTGTGGGTTGCCTGCACGGATGCAATTCTGCCGCTTATTAGCGTCATTACTTGCATGTGTATTTCGCGCAAAGTGCTTGGGCTTTTCACGGCGTCCATGCCCTCCACATTCACGAGGCGGGCAAGAATGGGCCTGATCCCGTGCAGGTTTTCGCTGATTTTCTCGTTAACTGCTGATATTTCTGTGGATTTCTTGTCTATGCACGCGTGGAGTGCGCTGATAATGGCCTCTGCCAGAACTGGGATGCACTCGCACTCTATGCTCGTTCTGAGCTTTTCTCCTCCTACGCGAATGACCGACATTTCAGAAAGCGCTTTCTTCTCCGCCAGAAATAAATGGGATAGTCTCGGGCACCAATCACCCGCAGACTCCACAGAGCAGGCCAATCCCGTGGAGTATAAGACTCCCGAAAACCCCCATCTCAGAAAGAGTGAATTTGCCCGTTTTATCCGTGCCTGTTGAAGCACTTCCCCTCAGTCATAGACTGCATTATACAAGCACTGCAGCATGGCGTTAAGAAACAAACGCATTCAAGCGCAGAAAACCTTATCAAAAACAAAAGTCTCCAGAAATCAATCTTGTCAAAAAAAGTCTCTTTTCTACGCAGAAGCAGTTGCTCAATTCAGGTATTGCGTATATGGACCTAATTAAGGGGATAAATAACTGATGCTAAGAGATAGGCTAAGCACTCTATAAGCACCAATAAACAATAAAGGCTGTGAATTTCACTAGCACTTCCCGAAGAATTACAACCGTCTCCAAGAAATAAGTGTATACATTCACTGAAAGCCTATGCAGTAAGCCTGTAAAGAGTCAGCTTCTGCTAGAGATTTTAGAATAAATATTTATTCTATGTGCTTGCAAGCCCTGGAATTGCTTCCCCGCTTAACTTGTCTTGGACAGTTTCCTTAACCGCACGTGTTCATCGCTGAAGATCCGCAGCTTCCTCCTGCACATCCCTGCATCTGAGGCGGACAGTTTCCTCCAGAGCATCCCTGCATATGCGGAGGACAGTTTCCTCCAGAGCAGCCTTGCATGTGAGGAGGACAGTTTCCTCCAGAACATCCCTGCATGTGAGGAGGACAGTTTCCTCCTGCACAGCCGCCTCTAGAGCGTCTTCCTGAGTGCATCATCGGTCCTCCCATCCCATGGTGTCCTCCCATGTGTCGTGAAGGACGAGGACAGCCGCCTCCCATAGGGGATCCACATCCGCTGCGGACAATCCCAAAATATACAAGTGTGAATGTTGTTGTTAGTAATATTGCGTTTGTTAGTTTCATTGTACTTTCTTTTTTCCGCCCTCTATTTATACTTTGAGCTTCCTGAAATCAGGAGAATTAGTTTGATTTTTTTGGGAATTTGCCCTTTTTCCGCGCTCTGATTGGTTCTTTCCACGTTTTTTCCAGGGGATTCTCTGATTTTGTTCGCTCAGGGGAGGACGCTGTGATCTCTGCAATTGGGCAGTTTTTGCTCTATTCTCTCCTGCATAAGAGACTGCGGGAAAGAGCAAAAATTTGTGCATGGGAGCTTTCGAGAGGGAAAAGTGCAAAAAGAGCTTTTCCAAGGCGGGGGCACGTGTGACAAGCGGAATAAAGTACGGAACAGACTACCTCGTATACTTGGGGGAGCCTGGATCTGTGCACTCACTTTTCACGCTAAATTCAGAGGTTTCAGCCTCTTTCAGAGCCCTTTCTGCGCTTGTCCGCGTCTCTTCTTCCGCGAAGAAGGACTTTGTCATGTGTGCGCCCGATGGAGAGGGTCTTTTCGTGCGTTTCAGCAGGTTCTTCCTTTAGCCCCAGAAAGCCCCGTCTGTGCTGCTTCCTGCATGCGAAACAGTTTTGCATCGGCAGTAAATAGGAGATGAAACGAGGATAAGACAGTATCAGGCATCACACACGGGGTATAAATAGGGAGGAAAATGCAGGCGCATGAAACAGCAGCTATCCATCCTAGGAATTGCGATTACAGCAGCGATACTCTATGTCGACGCATCAAAAGACCCTGCCATGCGGGAGAAAGACCTTCCGAACGTTGTAGCTTCAGAGACGAATCCCACCGCGCCCTTGGAAATCAGGGACTCCAAGGGCCCGCTAAAAAAAAAGAACCTGCTTGCAGAAAAAGGTAGTTTCCTCTACAGGCTAGTGCAAAGACTCGGCCTGTACGCCAGGAATGCACTTCTATCGAGTGTGAAGCCTATTTCCACAAAAGCAGTCCGGTACGACCCCGCCGACTACAGCGACGAGGGCAGCGAGGACAGAACCTCCGACCTGCTATCCACCGACAGAGAAATAAAAACTTCAGAGAATCCTCTTAACTCCGGATGTAACCCGTATGATGCTCCTCCAAAGCCCAAGAAAAAGGAGGAGTACAGGATTAGCAAGTTTCATCCTTCTTTTATTCCGTACAGCGGAAATGTAGCTGAATTTTCTCCCCTCCCCGGGACACGTCCTGCCCGGAAAAAGTCCTCGATCGAGGAGGGCTTCTTCGAGAACTTTGAAAGCCACATTGGAAATGTCTACAACAAAAAGAAGTTCGTGAAAAAGGGAATTGAAAATGCGAAGAAAAACCTCCTCGCACAGGCAAGACTTGCAAGGGCGTACACCTCCGCAGCTGCCCATAAGACACTCGGGGCTTTTGAGAATACGCTGCGATCTTCCCAGCTTCTCTCCGACCTTGTGAAGAAGGGCCTTGTAACCTCCGGGTCTGCTGCTAAGGAACTTACGAAGTCCATGAAGGACGTAGCCTCGGAGTTAGTCGATGCAAATGCAAGGAACATAAAGGGGGCTTCAAACTACCTCCTGCAGACGGCAGTGGGCTCTGTGAAGGGAATTGTCGATGGAATAAAGGAGTCTCCAAGTGCCCTGCAGAATATGCTGAAGACTTACAAGGGGGTCTTTACAAGCCCAAAGTTCAACCTGTTCAAGAACCTTCCATCTATATCTGGGTCCATGGATATAGAGATGGCGAGACTGCAGGAATTTCTGCATCCTCATCACAAGAAGCCCATGGGATCAGTGTGGTCTTCCATGCTCAGCGCAGTTGGATCGATAAAGAAGCAGTGGAAAAGTCTTGGAATGTCTTCCCTCTTCAGCAGCCAGGAGGAGAGGTATAAGACCAGATTTTTATCCCTGACTGAAGACCTTGCTAGGACCCTGGATGCCCTGACCAGCCGAATGGGGAGAGGGGTTAAGCTGCAGATTCCTGGGGTAGAGTCTCTTCGCTACAGGTTTAAGTGCATTTTGGACGAGCTGAAGAAAAAGACCAGCCTCACAATAAGCGGAAAACTTGGCTTTAAGTCCCTCCTGGACTACAGTATGGGCGTGTTCTCAGAGCTGAAGGAGATAGACAAGTCTATTTTGGGCCTGATTCCAAAGGGCTTTTCCAATACGTACAACGGTCTTTTTGATGATACCAGCTTCACCAACCCACTGCCCTCTTTCTCAGGGTTTGGCAGCATGGGAGAAAGAGCTCTAAACAGTCTGAAAGACTCCAAATGTGCGCTGAAAAAGCTTCTATACTGTTGAAGGCCGTGCGTCTGGCGTGCTGTCGTATTTATATAATTGAATAAACCAACTAGCTAGATCTTCTTGCTCCGCCGTTCAGGGCTTTCATTTCCCGTGCTCTGCGCCTGCCTCTTCTGTGCGTGCAGAAAGTGTAAAAAGAATAATAAATCCGTCTGTATTGAAGAGTTTTGCTTTTTTTTCGCGTGGGGACTTCCCCGGGGAGAGAGCCCGAAAAATTGCCCGAAAAATCCGGCAGGAATCCTTGGGCGTGTGCGAAGGGCATACGATGCCGAGCTGATCCTGCGCGTGGCTCGTGCTGTGCTCTTTTTTTGTGCACTCTCGGGGGAAAAGTGCCGAAATTCCTGCAGGAAACCCGGGAAAGAGGAGGGGAGACCCCGGGAAAAGACGCGTATAAAGTGCACGCGTGCCCGAAAGGGTCCTGCATGCGCGAAGTGCCTGGAAAAAAATCACCGTATACCCACAAGAAAATCCAGGGAAAGACGCACAAAAATGCTTTATTAACAAATCCTGAGTGCACGCTAAAACAAGCAGGCGTCATTTCCTTTCGAACTTGCACTGGGAGGGGCATTCACTGCTGCAGGCTGAGCTACAGGAGTTGCTGGAGTTGCAGGCTGAGCTACTGCAGGAGGAGTTGCTGGTGGAGGAGGAGGATTCGCTGCAGGAGTTGCAGAAGTTGGAGTTGCAGGAGTTGCTGCAGGAGGAGTTGGATTCACTGCAGGCTGAGCTACAGGAGGATTCACTGCAGGAGTTGCAGGAGTTGCTGCAGGAGTTGCAGGAGGAGTTGCCGGAGCTGGAGTTGCAGGAGGAGTTGCTGAAGTTGAAGTTGCAGGAGGAGTTGCTGCAGGGGGAGAAGAAGCAGCAGCAGATGCAGCACTAAGAGCCTGTCCCTGCGGAGAAGCAGCAGCTGCAGCTGCAGGGTCTACGGGCAGAGGCACAGGCGGAGTAGGAAGCCCAAAGGCGGATACGCACAGGAAATACCCACAAATCCAGACGATAGCTATTATTACGTGCTTCACTGCGCTCATAAGTATTTTTATTCTCTTTATGCCTTGCTAAATACTTTTTCGCATGGCGAGCCAACAAGATTTGCCTAAATTCCTGCCAATAGAAGGGCCTTTTTCAGGGCTTGCACCACTACATCTCTGCCAAGCACGAGAATGCTCTGGGCCAGTCCATTTCCCGGCCTGTTTTCTGGGCTTTAAATTTTCAGGGGAGAATACTCATAATAATTCCCTGTTCTGGAGTATTGCAGCTGGCATAATGTTCGAATACCCCGTGGAATAAATGCGTATTTTTCTGCTATGCGTGGAGTATGCCCAATTTTAGCGAGAGAGTATTTAAATATCCTGTGCCAGGACGGGAGAGTAGACCCAGAGGGAGTGCATGCAAAGATGTGCACACCCCGGGAGTTTCAGCCTGTCTTTCTGAGAGCGTCTTTCCCGGGCGGAAGTCCCCAGAGAAAAGCGTAAATTTTTCTTCAGAGAATGGAAAGCCAGAAGCCACAGGAAGTCTCCAGCGCGCAGGAGAGAAAGGAGTCACGGCAGGAGACAGCGCCCATTAAGGATCCGCGTTTCTTCAAGGGCACAGTGAATCCCCTGTACTTCTCCGACACTTACGGATTCCTGTACGAGAAGGAGGAGGAGCAACTTGCAGAGAGGCAGAAGCAGGGGGAGAACGTGAAGAGGCAGCTGGAGCGAGTGGAGGCCCGGAAGAAGCTCCTGCACCTCCGAAGAACCGAGCAGGAGATAAAAAAGAGCGAGTTTGAGCGGGTGAAGGAGGGCAAAGTCCCGTTCTACACCTCCCGAAAGCACCGGAAGATCATACAGACCGTATACAGTGCGAAGGAGAAAGGAGCCGAGCACATAATCAACCGGCTGAAAAAGAAGAGGAAGGAAAGAGAGAACAAGTCCAGGAGAATCTGCGAGTAGCTTTATTCCCCAAAAAATACGAAATTCCCGCAGGCTAAGCCCCTCTCTCATAAAAGGACGGCTTTATCTCAATATACGCGGAGAATATATAGCTCACAATAAATATAAGGCCGACAAGCAAGAATATTTTGATATCATCAGAGACACTGCGCGTCTTCTCTGCATCACGCAAACTCTCTGTGGAATCCATTCTTTCGCATGTTTTATCGTACAAATAGACAAACAAGAAACACTCCTCAGACGGAAATAATGGGCGCACGCCGAGTTCAGAGTTCTATTACAATGCAGCACATCCCCACCACTAAGAAGATAGAAGAAGAAGGCCAAATATACTTCGAAGTCTACACGAGCAACGGCCTCGCCAGAAGCATCTCCTCCCCTGCCCCCTTAAGAAGCGCATATGCAGATCTCCCTGCAGAGGAGAGTTTTTCCTCCCAGAAGTTCGTGAGTCTCCGAATCCTCTACAGCATCAGCAGAAACCAAAACTCCCACGTCTTCCTGGGGCGCAGCATCTCCACGGGGAAGCTTCTTGTCGTGAAAATGATCAGCACTCGCACGAGGGAGAACCAAGCCCAAGTAAAAAACGAGACAAACCTCCTCCCAGGACTCCTGCACAGGAACATAATACGATACTTCGGGCACGATCACTTCCTGCGCACAGCTACTATATACCTCGAGTACTTCAAGAGCGTGGAGCTATTCAGTCTCCTGCAGCAGAATAGGATCCTCCCCGTGGGACTTGCCCTGCACATCTTCCGAGAACTTGCAGATGCTCTCTCCTACATGCACGAGAGAAGAATCTGTCACCTCGACATAAAGCCAGAGAATATTCTCATCAACAGCCGCCTGCAGATAAAGCTCATAGACTTCGGAATGTCCCAGAGAGCGCTGAAGAACGGCCTTGTAGAAGCATACGGGGGATCAGTGAACTATGCCTCTCCGGAGGCTGTTGAGGGGGGAGTTTACAACGGATTCCTTGCAGATTCTTGGTCCTGCGGGGTAGTTCTCTTCCTGATGGTGAACGGGAGTTTTCCCGTCTCCAGCGCATCCCCCTCCCTCCCCCACGTCCCACGGGAGATACTCCGCATCCTCGAGCGACTTCTGCGCATTTCCCCTAATGAAAGATCACCAATCCAAGAGCTCGAGCTGTAATAAGTACTCGCACTCTCCAGGGGAAATGCACTCAGACTCTGCGTTTCGGGCCTTCTTATCGGAGGTCCAAGACGCCAACGCCCAAATAAACGAAGCAGGAAAGATATACGCAGCCTTTTCCGGGGGATCTGACACGGGGGAAGATCTCCGCCTTTCCGAGGAGTTCAGACGCACGATGGAATCTGCAGAGGAGAAAATCTCCGGGCTTGCTCGCCTGCAGGAGAATAGATCGACCCGTCAGAGGCAGATCCACGTGCAGAGTCTCCTTGAAAGAAGCCAGGCCCTTTTGAAGGCGTTTTCCTCCGAGCAGCAGAAGAAGCTCCAGAAAGAAGCAGCCAGGATGCGGGAGAAGTACCTCGTGGCAAAGCCTGCAGCCTCGGAGGAAGAACTTTCTGCACTCTCCGATGAAGCTTCCTCAAAAGCCCTCATCGCAGAGGCGTATAAGCTCGGGGGAAGCCAGAAAACAGTCCAGGAGGCAGAGGAAAGAAGCGAGAAAATAGT
>NW_025952907.1:0-6942 GCF_021653875.1 Nematocida major
GAAGATAATGAAGGTCAGGAGGATGTAGAGGGGTCTGGGCCCGAATAACCCAGTAATAGCCCCAAAGTACAAAAGATTGTTCAAAATAACGGATGTGCACGTTAGAAAAGCACATACTACTACGATAGAGGCGTAGATAAAGAGAGATCCAAGCCACTGCGAGAGTGTGTCACTGGGTTTCCTGGCGGGTTTTAAGACGAGGGATCTTTTTATGTTTGCAGCTTCGTTATTCAGAGAGAAGTTCGAGATAGGTGAGAGTGCAGTCCGCGTGCTGCGTCCTTGCCTGGGCATGGAAAAAAAACAAAAAAGAATATTTATACTAGCACAAATAGAGCTGCATCAAAGGGGCTTCTGTTTCCATGGGGAGTTTGAATTCTGCAATTCGGGGGTTCGGGTTATTTGGGGGTGGGAATTTTCAGAGACTGTGCAGAAAGTGGGAGGCCGTATTTATTCTGAAAAAATTTGCACAGGATGTCGTACGTGAGCACGAAGCCAGAGCCCCCCGCAGAGAACACGATGACCCTGGAGGAGCTAAAACAGGGCCTTTTAGAGCTTTCTGTGGAAGGAACTGAGAAGATCCTCAGAAGCGAGCTTATCAAGCTAATTACAACGGTCGGCAACAAACTCACGCTAAACGAGGCGAACCAAGTTCTCTCCCTCATTCCCACGGCAAATGGCGCAATTGACATTTCCGAGCTGATCAGCAGAGTCCAAAATATTGCGGAATAAATGTGAATTTTTATTTTTTTTTTTGCATTTCTTGATGGACGGAAGACGGAGAGGACACTGGACAAGCTCCTATCTAAAGCGGATAAACTCCACGGAAGTGACGGTGAAAAGGAGGAAAATCCCCCGGAGGAAGACGCTCCCGGAGCCAGGCGCGGAGATTCTCGTGGAATTTGGGCTTTCACAGGAACCCGAAAAGAAGCCTGAGCGCACTCCGGATCGGGTGATTTATACTCCGAAAAGGGAGATTGTATATATTTCCGAAAGTGGAAACATCGTTATTCCTGAAACTCCCTGCAAGACCCAGGATGAGTGCGTCCTGTCCAGTCGCTGCAAGAAAAGACTCTTCACATAAAAGAAAATAAAAGCCGAACACCATAATAGAATGCACAGTAGTAGTATATTAGTTAGTTAGATAGTAAGTTAGATATTTAGATAGTTAGATAGTTAAATGAGATAATATAGTAAGTTAGATAGTTAAATGAGATAGTAATATAGTTAGATAGTTAAATATAGTATAGTTAGATAGTTAAATGAGATAGTAACATAGTTAGATAGTAGTATAATATAGTAAGTTAGATAGTATAGTTAGATAGTTAAATGAGACAATATAGTTAGATGAGATAGTAAGTTAGATAGTTAGTTAGATATAGTATAGTTAGATAGATAGTTAAATGAGATAGTAGTATATTAGATGAGATAGTAGTATAGTAGTATAATATAGTATAGATAGATAATATAGTAGTATATTAGATGAGATAGTAGTATAATTGGCTGGTTGTTATTATAGATAGCTTCTTGCGCTATTTGCTAATTACTGCTTGCTTCCTCTGATTATTCCGGCATAAGAATGAATTTTTCAAAATAAAAACAAAATGGTGCTCGAACCTGCGAGAAGGCCTGTTTTGCGCCCGTGTGAGAGTCTTCTTTCTATGCAGAGCATGCTAAGTGCGTACGAGATACGCAGCATTTCCCTGGAGGAAGGCCTTTTCCCTGAGGCCCTGCTGGGGGAGATAGAGGCCCAGCGAGAGCGGATCCTGCGGGGCATTTTTGCATTTAATGAGGCACGAAAAGAAAAAAACAAAAAACAAAAAAACCATCCAGAAAGTGGGGCGAACCTGGATGAGTTTCAGGCAGTGCGTGCGTGCATGCGGGGGGTTCTTCTGGAGGTTGAGAAGCTGCAGGCCCTAACGGGGAACGGGTGCGTGCGGGAGTGCGGGCAGATTATTCGGGAGATGGAGAAAGTCCATGCAAAAATCTGCGGGGTCTCGGGTTATTCGGGGTTTTTGGGGAGAGCAGGTGCTATTTCTGCGGTGTGTGCGGTATTTGGGCTTGTGGGAGGGTACTTTTGCGCGTGCAAGTTCGGGGATTTCACGCGGTGACTCTGGAGAGAGTTTTTGAGAGAAGAAATAAAAACAATTAGTATTTGTATACGGTGTAAGGGGGGTACTCAGGAGAGGCTTTTTTACTTAGGAAAATATATACGGGAAAGAGAAAAATATGAAGTACTGCAAATGGGAAGTGGGTTTCTTATGTACTGTATGTGGTAAATGGGGAATAGTATATATGCTGTCTAATTGTATGGGTAAAAGGCAGTGTTTCATCTGGCACTGTACTGCAGTTGTCCAATGCTGTTTAATACTGTCTGAATGGCTGTTATGCTACTCATCTACTCATCTAGTGCCTAACAAGTAGCTATTTATCGCATCTAGCACAGTTTAATTACTATATAACTGTCTAATACAGTTTAATTAGTACGAATTATGCTATTAATGTGTCTAATACAGTCTAATTAGTAAGAATTATGCTATAATACAGTCTATTCTGCTATAATACTGTCTTCTAATTAGTAAGAACTATGCTATAATACTGTCCAATACCGCCTTGATTACTAACTATTCTTCTATAATAATGTCTAATTGCTGCCTATTATGCTATAATACTGTCTATTATGCTATAATACTGCCTGATTACTGTGCAGTTCCAGGCAATAGTACTCTTCTGGGCGATTGCCGTTCTTTCGGCGGGAATGCGCTGGGGCCGACAAAATTTGTCACACTCAGAAACTTTTGCCACAAATTTTAACATGGGGGCGGGGGCAGCTCCAGGAATCGAACCTGAGCCTCCCTGCGCCCAAGCAAGGGTCATACCACTAGACCAAGCCACCCCCTAAAAAAGAGTGAAATCTCGGGGCATAAGACGAGGGGGTTTCAGGTAATAAATTTTGAATCTTTAGAGTGCCTGTGGTTTATTTATTGTGCGGGCGGCCGTATTTTGTGTGCCGCGTTTTTCTGGCACTTTTTGCGGGGTGCGCAGTATTTCTGGCACTTTTTGCGCTCTGTGCAGTAGCTAGTGCGCAGGCGTGTGGTAACTGTGCAAAACAAGTGCGAGTTTCTGCGCACTGCGCAATAATTAGTGCAATTTTGTGTAGAGTGCGCCGTAAGTAGCGCGAGTTTTTGTGCAGCGCACACCAATTAGTGCGCGTGCCTGAAAATGTACGTTTTTTCGTATACCTCCGAGCTCCGCCGTACGACGTTTATCACGCTGCTGACGACTATCACGCGAGTCCCCGTGCACGCGAGGGCCCGAATGAGGTCGTACGCGTGCTCCTCCAGGTCTTTCTGCGTGTTTCCCGCTAAAAGCGTGCTCAGAGTGTCGATGCACAGCAGGCGCACCCGATGGGCAGCGTCCAAATGGTGCTCCAGGACCTGAACAAGCTCCTGCAGTGAAACTGCCGTTTTACAGGGCGATTTTATGCCTGAAATCAGGCCTTTTGTAACGACCAAAAGGGTCTTTTCAGATGCGGAGTTTGCATCCACAAGGGCCCGAATAAACCGACTTTTCCCCGTCCTGCGCCCTCCAAGGACCTCAACAGCGACACTCTCCGTTAGAAAAAGCCGTGCAATATCTTGAAAAATCTCATTTTCCAGAAAACCAGCGCATTTTTCTGGGCTGTTTCCGTTCTCTCCATCCCCCCAGGTCTCACTCCGTGCCATCGCATATTCTGCATAGAGCTCGCTTGAGTGCATGGCTGTAAACATCCGCATATTTTCTGCAATATTTTTTTCCCCATGGAATTTACATTGTACAAGAGAAGACATCTTTCAACGCACAGCTACATAGTTCCAACGTATTTTTATCCGATTGCGTACTATGTGGGAACCCTCTTTAAGCTTACGGATGAGCTTAACGGGTGTGCTATTTCCGTCTTTTTTCTTGCGCTTCTGCAGTCTTTTATGTTTCTCTCTTCCTTCTGGGGGAGTGAAGTATACGTGTTTTCAAGGCTTCAGAGGGTCAGGCGCGAGAGCGAGACTGAGATCGTGAAGGTCTCGAAGAGTAGCCCAAATCAAGCGCCCAAGGTCGGATTTGCGCGGGTCTTGGAGAGAACAGCCGTTGTAAAAAGCAGAAAAGAAACGGTCAGGTACTTCGAGTTCGACCACGAAATCTTCTACTTCAAAGAAGGCGCTTCGATACAGAGGCTCAGCATCAACACGGAGATCCCAATTGACAGATACTTCCAGGAATCTCCCCATAAAGAGATGCTAACGGAAACTGAGCGGGTCATTTTCCCGAAAAACGTCTTTAAGATCGACCCTCCTGCATTCACGAAGATGTTTGCCGAGCACGCGGTCAGCCCCTTCTTTGTCTTCCAGATATTCTGTGCCCTCCTGTGGATGCTTGACGAGTACTGGAAGTACTCTCTCTTTACGTTTTTCACGATAATCCTCTTTGAAGGGGGGATGGTCTTCCAGAGATACACGAATATAAAGCAGTTGCGAACCCTGAACCTGAAACCGCAAAATATTTCAAAAAATAACGGCGGAAAAAAAGAGTCCGTCCTCAGCACGGAGCTCATGCCAGGGGACAGGGTCTTTCTGAGCGGGAAGATGGAAGTTCCTGCTGATCTCCTGATACTCTCCGGGGAGGCAGTTGTTAACGAGTCGATGCTTTCCGGGGAGGCAGTTCCCGTCCAGAAGGAAAGTGTCCAGAACCTGAAAAACAGCAAAAAGTCGTTTTTGCTCTCACACCACCGGAAACACGTCCTTTTTGCAGGCACAAAAGTCCTGAAGTGCTCGGATAAGGGCGTGGAGTGCGTGGTCATCCGGACAGGGTTTATGTCCGAGCAGGGAGTCCTTATCAGGTCAATGATCGCATCAGAAGATACCGTTTCTGAAAATAATTTTGAAGCGTATCTTTTTATTCTGGCAATGCTCGTTTTTGCCGTTGGATCTTGCGCTTATGTCGTTAGAGAAAGCCTGAAAATGGGGAAGACCCTCTACAAAATCGGCCTGGAGTGCATTATGATCCTCACGAACGTGGTTCCTCCGGAGCTCCCCATGGAGCTTACAATTGCAGTGAACTCGTCGCTGCAGGAGCTCGTTTCCCTTGGAGTTTACTGCCTGGAGCCTTTCAGGATACCTTTTGCAGGGAGAATTACAACGTGCTGCTTCGATAAAACGGGAACGCTCACGGAGTTGAATCTGCACCTGGAAAGAGTCGAGGCCCAGGATAAAGGCCTTGCAGACGTTGTTTTGGGGACCTGCCACTCGCTCGTGCTTTTGGAGGGAGTCCCAGAGGGCGACCATTTGGACACCTGCGGATTTGAGTTCGTTGGAGGGAACCTGATTCGGGATGACTTCGTGGAAGTGCGCGGGAAGGAGTACTCTTTGCTTCGGAGGTTCTCGTTCGACAGTGCCCTGAAAAGAGCAACGGCTGTGATTGAAAATCAGGGCCAAAAATACGTTGTTATGAAGGGAGCACCTGAAACCGTCAGAGAGTACCTGAAAAGCCTTCCCGAGGGATACGAGAAATACGAGGAGTTTGCAGATGCCGGGTACAGAGTCATCGCCCTCGCTGCTAAGCCCCTCCAGGACCTCCCCGCGAAGAGGGAGAAGATCGAGGCAGAGATGGACTTCGTGGGATTCGCCCTCTACATCTCGAAGCTCAAGGAAAGCGCGAAGAGTACAGTTTCCCACCTGATGCAGAGCGGGCACAGAGTCATTATGATCACAGGGGATAACGAGAGAACAGCAATTAGCGTTGCAAAACAGCTGGGAATGTTTAACGGAAAATTTGTTTCAGGTAGCAAAAAAATTGCAGAGTTCCTGAAAGAGGCAAAATCAGGTGCAGTTTGGCCCTCCGTTTTCGCACGAGCGGACCCTGATGCGAAGGAGAAGACGCTTTCCCTCCTGAACGCCCTGGGAGAGTATACGCTCATGTGTGGAGACGGAACAAACGACGTCGGAGCCCTGAAAACAGCCCATGCAGGAATTGCCCTTTTGGAAAAAACCGTTACAAAAGCAAAAGCTATCACCCTCCCAGGGAATATCGGGCAGTCAATGTTCATCCTGGACGAGGAGGTGAAAGTAAAGCTGGGAGACGCCAGCATAGCAGCCCCCTTCACATCAAGAACAGGCTCCCTGGAGTCCGTTATTCACGTTATCTCCAGAGGAAGATCCGCACTTGTCAGCACAGTCCAAATGTACAAAGTACTCGCTCTTAACTGCCTCCTCTCCGCATACACCCTCAGCGTCTTCGATACGATGGGAATAAAGTACGGAGACCTCCAGATGACAGCCGCAGGACTGCTTTCGGCAGTTTCCTTTACGTTTTTCGGGAAGTCACGACCCCTCCAGAGAATCAGCAGGGAGAAGCCAGTAGCGAAGATCTTCAGCCCGTATATCGTTTGCTCCGTGGTTCTGCAGACAGTAGTACACATTCTCTCGTTTTGTGCCGTTTATAGGGGAGTTGTCAGGCACGAAAATATCACAATGCAGGAGAAGTTCGAGCCCTCCCTCGGGAATACGGCAATGTTCTTGCTGGGAGCTGCCCTGCAGGTGACAACTCTCGTCGTGAACTACGTGGGAAGACCCTTCAGAGAGAGCCTCACAGAGAACAGGAAGCTTCTGAACTCGCTCCTTGCATCTCTCGCAATGGTCGCTGCGTGTACGCTAGAGATTGCCCCGGAGTTTAACGAGCAGATGCAGCTGGTCAGGATCCCTGCGGACCTGAAGATGCGCCTTCTCCTGGTGATGGCAGGAGACTTTGCAGCATGCTTTGCGATTGAGCGGGGAAGCTTCGGGCTCTTCATGCGCGGCCCGAGGGAAAGCTCCGGGAAGGAGAAGAAAGAATAAATCAGCACAGATCGTAAATGTCCACCCGAATTTCTGCACACGGTGTATAAACCCATGGGAGATTCTGCTATTTATTGTGCAG